>NW_007736020.1:16583-21547 GCF_000696425.1 Galeopterus variegatus
ACACCCCCCGAGTTGTACAAAGAGGGGGGCTGGCTCTCATGTGCCATTGGGGGGGATGGAATTTGTTGCCAACTTTGGTGTTATGCGTTAGATGTTCAAGAATGTTTAACTTGAGGCAAAGCAGGATAAGCAAAGCCCCAGGGTCTAAAGATGACAAGAAAAAACAAATAAATAAAAAAATAAGGATGACAAGAAGTGGCCTGTAGGGATTCTGACAAAGCAGTGAGCATTCTTCAGGCAGTGGCATTAAAACAAGGGGAAGAAACTGAAAATGCCTTATGTGGTTAAGTGAAAAGGGAGCAGTGCAGACTATTGCTAGTTAAGTATTAAATAGAAGTGTGACCCCTGAAAACTGGAGACCTTAAAAAACAACCTGCCAACCCTACCTGGATGACCCACAGACCTCTCAGACTTACCTGTCCATACCTGCACTCTTGATTCCTGCCCACCTATTGAACCCATTTCAACTGACTCCATGAGGATGAGGAGCACACCTTTTGCCGGCTGATGTGTGCAATAAAAGAGAGACCTCACCTTAAAGGATTAGCACACAGTAAGTGCTCAAGAATGAGAGCCTTCTTATAGGGACCTTCTTGGACCACATTCCTTTGATATTCCTTAGATACTGACTAGGAGACAAGAGAACTGTCCTCATTCACTCTTTATTCACCTGTCCTCATTAGCTCTGTAGTCCTGGATAAGCCATTTAGTGACTTGTGTGCCTCAGTTTTGTCATCTGTGAAATGGGAGTCATAACAGAACCTGCCTCATAAGATTGTATTAATTGAGATAGCACATAAAGCACCTGGCACGATGCCCGCCTGTCCCATAGTAAAAGCTCAGCAAATGGTAGCTGTGAGTCCTTGTAATAATGTTACATCTTGCTGCCTCTCTGGGAGATGGCTGACTTCCACCAACCATCATCTCTGGGTCCCCCCACTGGTTTGATTGCGGCTGTTTGCCCACCCCTAATGTAAGAAGTAGGCTCCAGTGCTCTCTATCTAGCACGTAAAATGATGATGGGCATACTGCAAGCATTTCTTCTTGTGCTTGCCTTGGCTTGTTGCTATTTTGGAGCTGTGTGCAATGCACCTTTTGCAGATGAGGCCATTGCTACAGCAAGATTGGGATGCCATGGGCATGATGACTGGCTCTGGGCTCTCCACCTCATTGTTGACTTTGGCATTGGGGACTTTGGAGGAGGGCTGCCATGGTTGCATTCTTCAGAGCAGCAAAGAGAAGCGAAAACAGTGGGGCTCTTGCCAATTTCCTTGAGCTCCAAGGGAAAGAAATAGAAACAAGTAACATGAGTAACAACACGAAAATGAGATTGGAAGTATGTTGGAACGAGCTGAAAGCCTTTGGGGCATGCTTCAGGAACAATAAGCCGTTCCTGTTTTGCTGCTTAGGGTTTTTTATGATGCTGGGTGTAATGTGTCAGTGAAGAGGGATAGAATTTCACCATTGGAGGGGTGGAGACAAGAGCCCTGGTGATGGAGCACCTGTGGGGAGGGAATTGATAGTGGGAGGACTGGAAAAAGAAACTGGTGATGTCTATAGTAGATTCCAAAAGTTTTCCTGTGTAATGGGTGCTAGAAATCCCTCTATATCGCCCAGTTCAACTTTCAATCTTCAATGCTTTGGGAATTGAGTTTGTCTGCGGGGACGTGGCACAGTGCTGAGTGTAAACTCAAGGGTGGCATTAAGAATGAGCACAGGTGACCAAAGAAGGCCCCTCACATATTGATCACCATTGTATAACATGCAGTGACCTGCTTACTTATGCAGATCTCACCCCCTACCTGAACTAAAATGTGTTACACAGAGGACACTCAAATTACTGTATGAGTGTGAATTAGTAAGAAACACCGGTTGGCATACACCTGTCCTCTTCCTACCCTTAACCCCTGGAAAGAAAAGTCAACACTCTGAAACTAAAGACAAACCAAGGTGAGATCATATGGGATCTTTCCAAAGGGGGAGGAGGAGATAGGAAATATTCCTAAGGTTAGAGAGGCAGACGAATCTGTTGCTTCCTCGAGACTGGTAGTCTTTTTATCTACTGCTGCTTTAAAAAAAAATGCCCCCAAACTTAGTGGCTTAAAACAAGAACATTTATTTTGCTCACGAACTGGTAGTTTGGGCAGGAATCAGCAGGAACGGCACGTCTCTGTGCTCAGCTGTGGTGGCAGGAAGGCTGGTGCTGGAGACCCTCGTGGTTTGCTCCCTCGCGTCCCTGGCGGTCACACTGGCTGTAGGCTGGGGCTGTGGCGAGGGCTGCGGGCCAGAACACCTACACTTCTCCCCGCAGACCGGTGGCTAGGTTCCAAGGGTTAGCATCTTGGGAGAGAAGCTGTCAGAAGGTGTATGACCTTTCCTAGCTTAGCTTGGGAAGTCACACAGCATCACCTTGACTGCATTTTGCGCAGTAGAAGCTGGTCACCAAGTGTGCTAGAGTGCTCGGGTTGCCATAACAAAGTACTGCAGAATGGGCGGCTTCCACAACAGAAATGTGTTCTGTTCTGGAGGCTAGGAGTCTGAGCCCAAGGTGTTGGCAGGGCTGGTTTCTTCTGAGGCCTCTCTGCTTGGCTTGTAAATGACTGTCTTCTCCTTGTGTCTGTGTCCTAATCTACTCTTCTTGTTAGGACACCAGTTAAATTGGATTACAGCCCACCCTAATGACCACATTTTAACTCAATTACCTCTTTAAAGGCCCTATCTCCAAATACAGTCACATTCTGACGTCCTGGAGGTTAGAGTTTCAACATATAAATTTTAGCGGTGGGGGGAGGACACATTTCAGCCCATAACACCGAGGCTAGCTCAGAGTCAAAGGGAGAGGAATTAGGCTCCACCTTTTGATGGAAAGAATGTAGAATAATTTGCAGAAGTGTTTTAAAACCACCACAATTGGGTAAGCAACAGGGGTTTGGGTAAGTCCTGTAGAGGACAGGGGCCCTATGTGCCCCCACCCAGCACCCTTGAAAGGTTGTAGAGTCTCAGAGAACAGTTGGATCGTGGCTTTCAGAAAAGACCCGGCAGCCCACAGGTGTGAGTGGCACTGCTCACCATCTAAAGGGCCTTGGGCCTCACAGATTGGCATTTCAGCAGTGAAGTGACCCGAGAAGACCCTCCTCCTGCCATCCGACCTCCAAATAAGATCCTGGGATTGATGGATTCTGAGATAAATTTAGGGGGTAGAAGAGCTCTCAGAATCACCACTGAGGTTGAATTTCCTATCTATCTGGCGAGTGCTATTTTCAAGTAATGTGATGTACCTTCTAACTGAGCTGGGAAGCAAAATTCAAACCCACCCATTCCTTATGGACCAGGCACATTTGGATTACATAGGATATGAACTACGTCAGCTTTTCACTTTAGAGAGTTCTTTGTATTGCTCCCCCTCCTAAAACAGTGTAGTAGAGAGTGTTCTCAACCCACCAGCTCCATGTGACAAACCGTCTATGTTTCCAAAGAGCTGCTGTGACTGGTACATTTCCTCCCTGATAGCTGCAGTCAAGGGTGTGGTTAAAAATCAAGTTAAAATGGCATTTTCTGAGTTGAAATGAGTTGGGAAGCAGACAGTTAGGGGGAGCTGACCCTGGGCAGACCCCTGGATGGGGTGACATGCCACGCACCACCCACCTTCCCTCCACATACCTACAAGTAGTCTTTCCCATAGAACCAAAATGTCACCTCCCTTTTTATGCTCTTGAAATGCCACCAGTAAGAGATTCAGGTAAGTTAACACATTCCTCTGGAAGGTTTAAGGGATGATCCGATGGTTCATTAACTGTGTACCTGGACATGTTGTTTGAATTAGGGACTCATGACTGTGTTTCTGAGGAGAGAGAAGGATGAGCTATTTGCATGTATATTTTTAGGAGCCCAATGGCCCCCTGGAAGGAAAAAGACTAAAACCCCAACTTAATCTCTTGGAGATTGAATGTTATGAAGTTTGATGGCCTATAGTGACCTTGCCGAGGTTAGATTACAGAAAGAGTGATGAAGCCCCAGAAAGATAATCGTCCATGAGGGTAGAGGAGATTAGACAAACGGGCTATCTTTTGTACCAAAAGTGAGAAGTGGAAAGGGGCGTTGTTCTGGGCCTAAAAATGTGGCAGACCCAGCACTAAGAGCATGCATTAGTCCATTTCTGTTGCTTATAACAAAATACCTGAAACTGGGTAATCTGTAAGAAAACAAAATTTATTGCTTACATTTCCAAAGTCCAGGGAACACATCTGGTGAGGGTCTTCTTAGTTGCAGCTTTACAGCAATGCAGGGGTCTCACATGGCAGAAAGTGGTGGGTGGAGCAGAGAAAGAGAAGCTCTCACGTGCTGTTCTTTTACAGCCCTCAGAACCATGCCCCAACAACCATTATTAATCCATTCACTGCTGCATGGTCCTCAGAATCTATTCACCTCTTCCAGGCTCCACTTTTCAATGACCATAATTGGACTTCCCACCCTTTTAACACTGTCACAGTGGGGGTCAAGTTTTGAGGGGATACTCAATCCAAGGCAGAGCAGCTGGACCAACATAACCTTCCTTCCACCCTTGTTCCAGCCTGGTGTCAACTCCAAGTCTCTGGCTCAGCAAAGACAAACTGGTCAAGCAATTAGTATCTGAAGTGCAAAACCCTATTGCTTATTCTTCGCCCATCACACCAGCCTTCGTAAAGCAAAATAATAAAAAGCACAACTACATAAAAATGAAAATGTCCTTATGGAAGGAAATTCCACAAAGTCAAGAGACAAATGATAAAGTTCTACCCAATATTTGCCACACACAATAGACAAAGAGATAATTTCCTTATTTTACAGAGGATAAATATGAACAAGAGAGCCAAAAAATGGGCAGAGGATATGAAAGACAGCTCTCAGAAGAACAATTGTGAACACCCAATAAATGTGTGAAAAGATATTCAGCTTTCCTCGAATTAAAGACATGCAAATCCAAA
>NW_007736020.1:22647-27740 GCF_000696425.1 Galeopterus variegatus
AAGCAAAGTGCAGAATCCTGTGCATAAAAGGGTCCTATTTGTGTGAATAAAACATAATGTACATGCTACTGTATGCATAAAACATTTCTGGAAAGAGTCTCAAAAATTTTTTTTAAATGGGAAATGGAAGTCAAGAGTGGGGAGAAGGCAATTTCACATTTTGTTTTATACATTTCCATTATATTCGTGTTTTTTAAACCATGTGTATATCCGATTTTTATTTTTTAAAAAAACAAGTTTAGAGAAATCACCCTGTACTTTAATAGCCTATTTATATGTCTGTGTTCTGTGGGAGTCTGAACTTACTGGGCAGGGCGGTGCCCACCTAAAAGCATCCCCATGTGGGACAGATGTAGTAATTGCCGGTCTGATTTATGAGCATCACTTGAGATACTGGAGGGAGGCCTGGGGAGCTGTGGCCCTCTCTGAACAAGGCTGGAACCAAAACAGTGAAATATCTGAGTTATTACTGTAACATAATGCAGGTACTTGACATCGGACCACGCTTTCATGCAATGACTGCCAGTAAGAAAAGTGTAACCCTATCACACTGATGAACCACATCTTCCAGCCTTAGAGCCAAGGTATGTGGCCACAGAAAGGGTACAATAGCTTCAAATGAACTCAGGTTTTTTACTTCTGGTTTTCATTCACTGTGGAAATAATAGTTTATAACAGTAGTTTTGGAACTTTAGCAGGCATCAGAATCACCTGGAAAGCATGTGAAGAGACTGCTGGATCCTATCGCCATGCTGTGTGATTTGGTAGGTCTGGGATGGGGCCTGAGAATTTGCAAGTTCCCAAACAACACTGATGCTATTGGTCTTAGCACCACACTTTGAGAACCACCAGTTTATAAAGACACTTCACCGATTTTTTTTTTCCTCTTCCATCAGCAACTCTCACATCCTTGAACTTTTCTTATGCCTTCTCCTTAAAACTCACATAAAAAGATGGCTCCTTTTATGATTACTAAACCTTGGACCTCTTCCCCCCCCCCTTTTTTTCCTGCCATGTCCACATGCCAAAGAACCCATCTGGCAGTGGCAGAAGCCTCGCTGACAGGGTGCAGAGTGGGGAGAAAGGAAGCAGGCATAGGGTTTTTGCCTGTCTGCAAAATCCCCTTTTGTAGTTAGGTCAAGGGCTGGGAACACTCGTGTGTTAATTTTTGACTTCTCAATAAGACAAGTGGACATTCATCTTCTACCAGGGTCTGGGCATTCCAGCAGCATGCAGCAGGGGGTGGCTTTGGTCTCTGGATCTTCTCTGAGGCTGCCTAAGGATGGGGGTAACAGAAAGTCCTGTGGCCCCATTCCCAGAAGGGAAATTCTGGCAAGAGTAGAGGAAAAGCAATCCAGAATGTTTGTTTTTAGAGCTCACTCAGTGGGGCCTGGCTCCCTGCAGAGCCCTATCAGAGCGCCTCTTTCTTGCTTCTTCCCCTATGTCCGGGGCCTCTCTTCTACCTCCTCAGCTGGATGGCTCCCTGCATCCAGGGACTGCGTTCTCAGCAGGAGTCAGGCTACACACTCAGGTGATTACCCCAGAGGGGACTGGGGCCCTTGGAGAAACGGGAGCAGGGTAATTCTTTTGTTGAAAGATGGTAGAACCTTTTCTTTTTCCTTTCCTTTGTCCTAGTGGAAAAGAAAAGAAGGAAGGAAGGGAGAAAAGAAGGGAAGGACAGAAAGAATCTNAAAAAATGGGCAGAGGATATGAAAGACAGCTCTCAGAAGAACAATTGTGAACACCCAATAAATGTGTGAAAAGATATTCAGCTTTCCTCGAATTAAAGACATGCAAATCCAAACAAGATGCTATTTCTCACCTATCAGACAGGCAAAATTTAAAAAATTTGATAATGCTCAGTATTGATGAATGAATGAAGAAACAAAGACTCTCATTCACACTGTGCAGATAACTGGATGTAATATTTCAGAGGGCATTTTGGCACGATCAATCATAATTGTTAAAGTATATACCCTTTCACCCACGGGCAAGAGTTTAATTCACATGTACATTCTCATAAAAGTACAGCAGATTATAGAGACAAGAATGTTCACTGCAACATTTTTTGTGGAAGTGAAAACTGGGATAAGGCAGTCACTGATTATTTCAGATGTGGTACATCCTTATGATGGAATATTATGCATCTGTAAAAGAATATACTAAAATATTTCCAAGCTGGTAAGGGAGAAAAGCAAAGTGCAGAATCCTGTGCATAAAAGGGTCCTATTTGTGTGAATAAAACATAATGTATATGCTACTGTATGCATAAAACATTTCTGGAAAGAGTCTCAAAATTTTTTTTTAAATGGGAAATGGAAGTCAAGAGTGGGGAGAAGGCAATTTCACATTTTGTTTTATACATTTCCATTATATTCGTGTTTTTTAAACCATGTGTATATCTGATTTTTATTTTTTAAAAAAACAAGTTTAGAGAAATCACCCTGTACTTTAATAGCCTATTTATATGTCTGTGTTCTGTGGGAGTCTGAACTTACTGGGCAGGGCGGTGCCCACCTAAAAGCATCCCCGTGTGGGACAGATGTAGTAATTGCCGGTCTGATTTATGAGCATCACTTGAGATACTGGAGGGNTACCAGGGTCTGGGCATTCCAGCAGCATGCAGCAGGGGGTGGCTTTGGTCTCTGGATCTTCCCTGAGGCTGCCTAAAGATGGGGGTAACAGAAAGTCCTGTGGCCCCATTCCCAGAAGGGAAATTCTGGCAAGAGTAGGGGAAAAGCAATCCAGAATGTTTGTTTTTAGAGCTCACTCAGTGGGGCCTGGCTCCCTGCAGAGCCCTATCAGAGCGCCTCTTTCTTGCTTCTTCCCCTATGTCCGGGGCCTCTCTTCTACCTCCTCAGCTGGATGGCTCCCTGCATCCAGGGACAGCGTTCTCAGCAGGAGTCATGCTACACACTCAGGTGATTACCCCAGAGGGGACTGGGGCCCTTGGAGAAACGGGAGCAGGGTAATTCTTTTCTTGAAAGATGGTAGAACCTTTTCTTTTTCCTTTCCTTTTTCCTAGTGGAAAAGAAAAGAAGGAAGGAAGGGAGAAAAGAAGGGAAGGACAGAAAGAATCTGGTTTTGAGTGCACTTAGGTGGTATGGGTTGAACAAACCCTGTTCAAAAAGTTATCCTTCCTCTTTCTCTGAATGACATTAGTCTTTAAGTAAAAGCAACTCTTGTCCAAATTCAAAAGTACTTTTCTAGAAGGAGGGGAGACTCAGCCCCCTTCAGAGGGCAGTGCTTCTTAAACTTTCAGGTGTATAGGAATCCTCTGGGGGTCTTAGTAAAATGCAGATTCTAAATCAGGAGGTCTGGGGTGGGGCCTGAGATTCTGCATTTCTAACAAGGATCCAAGTGATGCTGATGCTGCTGGTCTGTGGACCACGCAATGTTGATGCTGCTGGTCTGTGGACCATGCATTGAGTAGCAAGATCACAAAGTACTTAGAAGTAGAAGCAACCTTAGCATAAATTTGAATCCAATCATTTCACAAGTGAGAAAACTGGGCCCCTGAGTGGTTGCTTGACTTCCCCAAGGCCACTCAGCAGATAACAGCAGAGCCAGGTGTAGGACTGGTCCTCTCCCCGTCCCATGCTCTTTCTACTTCCCCAGGAAGGAGCCAAAGCAGGAATATAAAACAGGAGCTGGACACACAGGAGCTGAACATTCAAGTATTTAAAAGATGCCTCTGGACCTGGGAAAGCCAGCAGCAAAGTCTACTCTTTGGTGCCAGTAGTCCCCAAATTCGTGCCCTGGACTGTGAACCTCTTCAGCAAAGAGCTGTTTGCTACTGACCTGACAGCTATAGATTTGAGAAAAGCAAAAATGCTGGTGTTTTTCTGCATCCAGGTTGGGCTTGGTAATTTATGGTGGTTGTCAAGTCTGAGTTAGAATGTTAAATGAGCACTTGACGGCCCATCAGACGGCTCCCTAGAAGATAGCAATGCCCAGAGTAATGGGGCAGGGAGGGGCGGCCAAGATCTTCACCAGAGCAACCTCCGAGTAAATCTAAAGACACCTGATCGGTATACTGGAAACCCAGTGGATGTTCTGTTCCTGAGAACCCCTGCCACTTCCTGCACCCCCTCATTTGGTAGCACATTGTTAAGACAGTTGGATTTGGAGGTAAAACTTTCTAGGAGGAGAAACATTTATTCTGTGAGCTAGGTTTCTACAGAAAGGCATTCTGGGCTGGCTGTTTAAAGATCCCCATTTCAGGTCTGGTTCTACTGCTCATCAGCCCTGAGTGAGTTCCTAGAAAAGTAGAACCATTCACTCACTCGCAAACATTTCTTGAACACCAACTCTTGTGCCAAAATTCAAAGACACAGTATCCTCTCTGCTCTTGGGATTCAGAGTCTGATTTGAGAGATGGCTACAAGTTTGTGCATTTTTCCCTAAATGTCTAATAGAAAGTTGTTTTCGTTGTTTGTTTTTGTTTCTTTATTTGAATGAGTCAAAATACGGTCCATACATTGCAATTCATTTCCATGCCTTTTAAGTCCCTTGTAATCCATAGGTTCTCCTGCCGTATCTTTCTTTTAAAATTTTTTTCTTGCAAGTATTTTGTACAAGAAACTGGGTGGATTGTCCCATAGAGCTGCCCACATCTCTACCTTGCTGATGGATCTCTGTGGTGACATTTAACAGATTCTCTGTCCCCTATGTTTCCTGTAAATTGGTGATTGGATGTTGAATTTTGATGCAATTCACAATCAATTTTTTTGGCAAGGCTGCTTCATTGGTGGTGCTCTGTTCTTCTATCAGGAGGTACACAGTGTCTGATGGTCTCTCTCTGCAATATGAGCAGTCATTGATCATTGCTTAGATGCATCCGTTCATTAGGGATTGCAAAGTGGTGAGGACTGCTTCTGTATTCCACCTTTTTTTTTTTTTTTTTTCTGTACAAGCCAGAATACTTGTATACAGAGGAACTTTTCCTCATCAACTACTTGGCTATGCTGAGGCATAGTTCCTATAGAAAAACATGATTAATGCCCAGTTCTTCTCCTTTTTGTTTTTTTCAACCAGGTTTTTTTTTTTTTTTTTTTGTCTTTTTTTACTGACCAGCAACGGGATCACAACCC
>NW_007736020.1:27969-58053 GCF_000696425.1 Galeopterus variegatus
TTTTTTTTGCTTTTTATTTTTAATTTTTATTTTAGCTTCCTTGCTTTCTGGTAAGACAAATTCTCAAGGATCATTTTGTCCATTTCTTGCCCCAGACAGAGAATGAGTCATTTTTTCAAAAATTCCTCATTTCTCTTAGTGAGAAATGGCATTTAGAGATACCAACATAAGCACAAGGAGTGTTTGATGCTTCTGCGTTGTTGTTTCTAGGCCTTTCCTGTGCATGTAACTAGAAAATATGTGTCATACAAAAAGTTTTTATACAAATTCAGGATTGCAGGGGTTTTAGCTAGCATCATTTATCTTACATCTGTGTTTTCTTTTTCCCATGTTGAAATTCCTGGTTTTCAATGACATCCACAAAGCTATTCATTTGATTTATCTCACACTAAAAGTTTTTATACAAATTCAGGATTGCAGGGTTTTTAGCTAGCATCATTTATCTTACATCTGTGTTTTCTTTTTCCTATGTTGAAATTCCTGGTTTTCAATGACATCCACAAAGCTATTCATTTGATTTATCTCACACTACACTTACAACAGCCTAAGAATAATCAACACTACCACCACCAATACAATTACTAACAATAATTTGTTTTTTTCCAGTTCCTTTTGCCTTAGGATATGTCTGAGTACAGCCAAATAACTGTGCTTTAAAGCCACTTGAATAGTTCCTCTCTACTTGGCGAGGTCAATGACTGGTTAGACATTTAAGTTCCATTTCCTGTTAGTTTGAATTTTTAGAGAGTCCTTTTTAAAACAAGATATATTAAAAGAATCCCCTGCCATCTCCACTCAATTCCCTTCCTCCACTTATAGTAACCACATAAAATTTTTACAGTTTATCTTTCTACTGCATAGATATAGATAAAACAGACAGAGAATGCTTTATGTGGATGTATGAGTTGTACTCACCACCTCCCCTTTTTTAGATAAATTGTAGTATGTTATACAGATTATTTACCATTTTGCTTTTATTTTTAACTAATAATATATCTTGGATCACCAAAACCTGGGTTCATATGTCACTGATGTCATTAACTAGCTATGTGACCCCGGGCATGTAACTTGAACTCTCTGAGGTCAATTTTCTCATCTATAAAATCAGAGCAATAATCTCCACGCTGGAGGGTTGTTGTGAAGGTTGTGTGTGCAAGCGCTCACACGCTGGGAGACATATAGTAAGCGCTCAATGTATTGTAGCTCTAATGGTATTACAGATGTTATAATATTTAACAATT
Source organism: Galeopterus variegatus (assembly GCF_000696425.1). Taxonomy (NCBI): domain Eukaryota; kingdom Metazoa; phylum Chordata; class Mammalia; order Dermoptera; family Cynocephalidae; genus Galeopterus; species Galeopterus variegatus. The sequence continues at coordinate 29,211 of NW_007736020.1, forward strand.
TTTATGCACCTCCTATTTGATGACACCCTTGTCATTCCCCATCAATGTCACACAGTGAAGAGTTTAAGAGGGGTGTTTGGAGAATTTGAGAGTCATTGATTAAGGATTCAAAGAGTTTGAATGTTTATACTGGCAAGAACCCTTAGAGACCTGGGCAACTATCCTGCTTATTCTACAGGGAGAGAAATAGAAACTCAGAGAAACTAAGTGATTTGCCCAAGGTCAGAAACCAGGGTGGGAAGAGTCTGCTGGAGATGCCCTGTCCAATTATTTTTCAAGGTAACTTTGCTCTAAAGCAAAGTTCATCTTCTGCTATTGGTAGAAGTTTCTCTGCACATTCCTGTGTTCCCTTGGTGAAAGGAGAAACCGGGTAATGGAGGGGTCAGGGAAACTATGCCTTGAAGAAGAGTTTCTTTCCTCTGTTGGTATGTAAACATAGTAACAGCGACTAGAGCTGATCCCTATCGGTGAGCAAGGACTCATTAATACATCCAGTGGGGAATTGCTGTGATAAGGAAGTTCAGGAACAGTCCCTTGCCCTCAGGGGGCTTTAAAACTATTAAAACAACTTCAAGCTTATTTAAAAACCAAGCATGGCTGTAAAAATATGTCAGTGCTTAAAATAATAATGCATTTTAATGGTATTATCTTATTTTTATTACAACAGCTCTAGGAGATGGCCACTATTATGGTTTCTCTTTTACATACAGGTTGAATATCCCTTATATGAAATGCTTGGTATCAGAAATGTTTTGGATTTTATATTTTTTTCAATTTTGGAATATTTGCAAACTACATACAGGTTGAGGGGTTGAGCATCCCTAATCTGAAAAGTCTCCAATGAGCATTTTCTTTGAGCAACATGTTGGCTCTCAGAAAGTCTTAGATTTTGAGCATTTTGGATTTTGGATTAGGGATGCTCAACCTGTATTGAAAACAAGTTTAAGTAGATTTACTAGCCTACAAGGTGACTTACCTTCTCTGTGCCTCACTTTCCTCACTGTGTGCTGGGGATAGTAGTACCTACCTTATGGGCTGTTGTGAGGTTTAGATAAGTTAACATGTAAAAGCACTTAGAACTGTGCCAAGACCTTTAAAATGGTCAGTTGTGATGCTTTTACTGCTGCTGCTGAGCTTTGTGTTTGGTGATTGGTGTCTTATGGGGAAGAATCAGAAGTCCTGTGTTCTGGTTTAGCTTTGCCACCAGTGAGCCAGGTGATGATGGGCAAGTTATCTGTCACCCTTGAATCCCAATTTTCTCTGGTATAAAAGGAAGGGCTTTGACCTCATGATCTCTAAAGTTCCCCCACCTCCAAGTTTCGATGTTTTAAGGGGTCTGCCCTCTCTTCTCACCACAAATATGGACTATTTGTAATAGTTCATATAAAATGGGTTGAAATATAAAGACTATGTGTTTTTAGGATCAGCTTCTATATTTGTGAAACTGATCCTAAAAGCATGTAGTCTTTATTAGTTAGAAGTTCATTTAGAAAATATAATATTTCACTCTCAACAGACAGGGAAAATGAAGCTGGTGCTCTTTCTATATTGTATTTCTCAAAGTGTGGTCCTCAGACCACCCACAATAGAGCTATCTGGGCTGTTCGTTAACAACACAGATGTCTGAGCCTCAGCCCAGACCTATTGAATGAAATCTTCTGGAGGTGAGGACTGGATAACTAACTACGTGTTTAATAAGGATCCCAGGTGATTCCAGAGAAACTCATGTTTGAAAACTATAGCAAGAGAATAAGAAAACAGAAAAAAAAAAAATGCAAGCTCTGAGTTGGATAAACTAGAGCAGGTTTCTCAAGCTTGTATGTGCACATTAGTCAGTTGAGGATCTTGTAAAATGCAGATTCAGATTCAGGAGGTTTGAGGTGGAGCCCAAGAGTCTGTATTATTACAGATGTTATAATATTTAACAATTTTTATGCACACAGTTTCTTTATCTATGAAGAGGGATAAAAGTAGTGCCTACATCACAGGATTGTTTGTTGGATTAAACCAACTAATGTATGTAAAGCCGCTTGTCACATAGGCAGTTATAAAAGATACTCTGAATAAATACTACTGTAATAAAAGTTCTATTGACTCAGACTCTCAGGGGGTGGGATGCTGGGAATGTGCATTTTTAACTAAGATCTGGAGGTGACTTTTTATGCACAAGAAAGTTGAGAACTCTGCACTCTGTCACTGTCAAGGACAGGAAAATCCTCAACCTGATTCAAGTTCTCCAAATCCCACAGGCACCCAGTTTGAAAATATTTGATTCAGGAAGCAACGTGGTGATGCTTTCAATAAAACTGTTGCTCCCCAAACAGCACAGCTAATGAGAGCTTCGTGAGACAGCTTTCATTGCTTCCTAAGCAAATGTACATTGGAAGGCTCCTGTTTCCCTGGAGGGTAGAAACGGACCAAAATCATCAAATAAGGAGCATGAAAATCTAACTCTATGATAAGGCATGATTGCAAGGGGACAAATGAGGAGGGGTTCCTGACATGGAATGCTGAGTCATAGGCTTAGAGCTATTGATGGTGACTGAGGCTCCTGTGGGAGAGAAAACCATTTAAAAGACAAACCATTTCCCTTTTTGTGTGGGGCCTCTGGCTGTAACCTGACCTGGATTTAGATGCTGAGGTTTTCATTTATTGAGTTTGGGAAATGCAATTTAACAAAGCTTTATTGAGCATCCATCATGCTAGGCACTGTGCTAGGTGCAGGAACAGACACCAGAATAGCAACATGGTTTATACTCCAAGGGTGGTGGCAGTGGGTAATAAGTACACAAACTAACAAATGGATAAGACCATTTTTGATTCCCATGAGGGCTAGGAAGGAAATAAGCAAAGAAATACAATAGAAAGAGAGAAAACAGAAAAAAAAAAATGCAAGCTCTGAGTTGGATAAACTAGAGCAGGTTTCTCAAGCTTGTATGTGCACATTAGTCAGTTGAGGATCTTGTAAAATGCAGATTCAGATTCAGGAGGTTTGAGGTGGAGCCCAAGAGTCTGTATTTCTAGGAAACTTGCGGGTGATGCTGAAGCTGCTGGTCATGGACCACACTTTGACTAGCAAGGCTTTGGAACTCCATGCATGAGCTGCAGGACCTTGAGAAAAGTACTTCATTTCTCTATTTCCCAGTTTCTTTATCTATGAAGAGGGATAAAAGTAGTGCCTACATCACAGGATTGTTTGTTGGATTAAACCAACTAATGTATGTAAAGCCGCTTGTCACATAGGCAGTTATAAAAGATACTCTGAATAAATACTACTGTAATAAAAGTTCTATTGACTCAGACTCTCAGGGGGTGGGATGCTGGGAATGTGCATTTTTAACTAAGATCTGGAGGTGACTTTTTATGCACAAGAAAGTTGAGAACTCTGCACTCTGTCACTGTCAAGGACAGGAAAATCCTCAACCTGATTCAAGTTCTCCAAATCCCACAGGCACCCAGTTTGAAAATATTTGATTCAGGAAGCAACGTGGTGATGCTTTCAATAAAACTGTTGCTCCCCAAACAGCACAGCTAATGAGAGCTTCGTGAGACAGCTTTCATTGCTTCCTAAGCAAATGTACATTGGAAGGCTCCTGTTTCCCTGGAGGGTAGAAACGGACCAAAATCATCAAATAAGGAGCATGAAAATCTAACTCTATGATAAGGCATGATTGCAAGGGGACAAATGAGGAGGGGTTCCTGACATGGAATGCTGAGTCATAGGCTTAGAGCTATTGATGGTGACTGAGGCTCCTGTGGGAGAGAAAACCATTTGAAAGACAAACCATTTCCCTTTTTGTGTGGGGCCTCTGGCTGTAACCTGACCTGGATTTAGATGCTGAAGTTTTCATTTATTGAGTTTGGGAAATGCAATTTAACAAAGCTTTATTGAGCATCCATCATGCTAGGCACTGTGCTAGGTGCAGGGACAGACACCAGAATAGCAACATGGTTTATACTCCAAGGGTGGTGGCAGTGGGTAATAAGTACATCTTATCTGAGCCCAGTTGGGAAGAATGAATGAATTGATGCATGGCGGGTGTTCGGCAGATTGTCAGCACATAGTAAGGGCTCTGCAAATGTACTTTTCATCATTACTACTCCAGTGTGGGCCGTGGGTTTTCTGCTGGGGGGACAGAGAGCTGTGAATAGGGTGATCATATAATTTGTCATCCGAACTGAGGCAATTTTGAGAGTGCAAGAAAGTGCTACTATTAATTAAACAGCAATCATAGAAATAAACTGGGACTGTCCCTGACAAGTTAGGGCATGTGGTTTCTGTAACCACAGAGTCCGAGGATACCGGCTAATGCAGAGTTATTAACAAAGCCTACTGCCCCCACATTTCATAGGATTAAAACCTTCTCCAAGGCATGGGCAATAATCTACCTATTTAAGACTTCTTTTTTACTGAAGTCAAAATTTCACATAACAAAAGACCTTGGTTTGCTCATGTGATTTTGTTATAATACAACTTTTCTTTGCAAAAGCTGCAGCAGCCGTGGGGATGCCATTCTCTGTAATGTAACAGTGAAATTTCTCTCCCATCTAGGGAGAAAAGACTTACATACTAAATCACAATGTTACAAGGAGAAGAAAGACAATTTCAGACTCCACTAGCTTGGGATTCGTATTAATTTGGGCAGAGGCTGGGACTGATATTCCCTTTTGCATTAGCTATTGGTAAAATAAATTTGTAAAAATGCATTTTGTTTCGATGTGCATGAAGTAGAGGGCTGGATATGGAGTTTAGAGGGTGTTAAAACTACATGATCATAATAGCTAATGTATTTTTTAGTGCTTGCTATCTCTGAGGTAATGGACTAATCTTTCCAAGTGTATTAATTTCTCTAATTCTCACAATAGCCCTGTGAGGTTGATATAAGAAAAGGAAACTGAGGCCCAGGAGGTTTTCCTCATTTTTCATAGCAAGGAAATGATGGAGCCAAGAAATAATTATTTTCTGTTATCTCTCAAGAAAAGTAAACTATTTTACTTATAGAAAACTGATATGAGAGGTTGTCAGACTGGTCCAGGGGATACAGAAGAAATAAAACAACATGTAGCTCAAATGGTACATCACTGTGAGGCTCAGAGTACCCTATGCATGTAGCTTATATTCTAATTAGAGATTGTCGTTTTTGTGATCCCTCTCCACTTGCAGCAGCCTGTGGTTATATGCATAACTGTCGTACTTGTTGTCTAGCACATGCCTGGTGCTCAGATCGGGACTCATTCGTTTGCTGATTGATTTAACAAATATTTGTTGTGGGTCCATTGTATGGCAGGTGCTCTGGCTGTGTGCTGGGGATAAGCAGAGAAGAAGACCCCCATGGCTCTTGTCTGCATTGAGCTCATAGCTCACACCCTGATACACCATTATTCAATGAATACTCATGGGAAGGACAGTTGAGCCATCAAACTGGAAAAGCCTTAAATTCCCTCTAATTTGCCTCATACTCTCAGTCAGGATGCAGTCTTTAGGCTGAGGACAAGAAGAAAAGGTGGGTTGTTGACAAGGCAGGTCAAAATAGAGCAATTTCTTTCAACCCCCAGGGTAGGTGTAAATCATCTGAGGCCCTTGTTACAAATGCAGATTCCAGGCACTGCTCTTGGAGGATATAATTTAGTGGGTCTGGGATACTTCAGATAGTTGATTTATATACTCAGCAAGTTTCCACTGAGATCCTACTGTGTGCCAGGCACTGTTCAGGACTCTATGGTTCAGAAGTTAATAAGCTAGACATGTCCTTACCCTCGAGGAGTTTACATTCCAGTGGAGAAGATAAAGAAGCAAACAGATGAATAGGAAGATCATCCCAAATTGGGAAGAGTGCTATGAAGTAGGGGGTGGGTTGAAGAATGTCCCGCAGGGAGAAGTAAGAGATTATTTCATGCATGTGGGCCAAGGATGCCTAAGTGAAGAAATGATATTTGAATTGATTCTTGAACCACGAGAAAGCATGGGTTGTGCAAAGAGCTGGGGAAGAAGGTTCTGGGCAAGGGTTCTGATGGATTGTCATGACTGAGGAATGGAAAGGAGACCAGTATTGGAATAAAGCCAGCTGCAAGATGTTGTCAGAGAGGTAGGCAGGGCCAGATCATATCTTGTAGGCCACAGAGAGCCATGGGCCTTGGACAACAATTAGAGAAATATTGATCCAGTGGCTGAGCCTCAGCTAAAGAAATAGGCTCCCAGGAATCTTACCTTCATGTCTTTCCACATCCCCCTTCCCATGACGTGCACCATCCCCTCTCTCCCCCACATTTGCTGTCCTCAGAGTAGCCATCAGGTGCTGTGGTGGCCATCTTTCTCTGTCACTGTCACTACCTAAGGGCTAAGAGGCAATGTTTTCATGAGGAGCTATGAAAGACAGTTGACACAATCACCTCGTAAAATGGTTGTAGCTGACCAAGTAAGGGGCATAACGCTCCTTCAGAGGCTCCAGTGTCCTGAGAAGAGAAAGAGCAGCTGTTTCCTCTGCTCTCATTAAGGACTTAAGCCTTCTTCATATTGAAGAGATTTTATAAGCAAAACCAGAGATTACTGGATGTTCCCACAAAAATTGTTTGTGTAACTGAAAGGCGTCTGTATAAAGGGGAGCTCTTGGTGTTGGCAAATGGCATGAAAAATGTTCTATCCTGAGGCCTGAAGGACCAGAGGGCCAGGGCAGGTTCCCAAGCTACATGGGATTCTCCTTCCTGGATTAGTTTTGTTCTTAAAGATGAGTCCTGAAGTTGAGGAAATACTCATGATAACGCTGTTTCCCAGCCTCCACCCGATGCTTCTGATCCAGCACCGAGTTTATCCTGCATGGTGTCTTCTCTCTGGGCAGCACTGGGTCTCTCTTGAATTAAGGGTGCATGCTTGGTTTATCTCTCTCCCCTGGGTGGCAGCACACTATTCTTGGGTTATTCTTGCCTTCTGGAGTTTCTCTGTTTTATAATCCCTGAACCCAAGATTATTGAGAACTTCTGGAATCTTCCAGAGAATTCGGTTGACACTAGATGGTTCTTCCTAATAAGTCCTTTGTAAGCATTGTGTCATATACCTTCTAGTTTCTCTGTTTTATAATCCCTGAACCCAAGATTATTGAGAACTTCTGGAATCTTCCAGAGAATTCAGTTGACACTAGATGGTTCTTCCTAATAAGTCCTTTGTAAGCATTGTGTCATATACCTTCTAGGCCCAGGCAAGTCCTTAACTTCCCTCCCCTTTGTCTGCTGTGTCTATAGAATGTAATCCTTGCCTTCCTAGCCAAGGCTGATTGGATGAGCTGTAGACACCTGACTCAATATGAGCTAATCAGATTCTGTCCTGAAAGCTTAAAATGCAGATTGAGAGATGCCAGCCTTTTCCTGATGTCTGCTAGAATCAAAGACATGTGAACTCTAGATCTGTGCTATCCAGTTTGGTAGCCACTGAACATTGGTTATCTGAAATGTGTCCAATCCAAATTGAGATATGCCATAAATATAAACTACACATTGAATTTCAAAGACATAGTATAAAGAAAAAATTCAGAATATCTCATTAATTTTTTTATATTGAATTACATGTTAAATATAATATTTTAAATATATTGGTTAAATATATTTTAAGAATTTATTTTGACTTCTTTTACCCTTTTCAAATGTGGCTACTAGATAGAAGATTTTAAATTTGCATTTGTAGCTCACATTGCATTTCCACTGAAATGTGTTGCTGTTGACCTTGCCACGTGTGCCCAGAGAAAGAGAGAAAGCCGATCCATAGAGAAAGAAGAATGAAGCAAATAGTCAGAGAGATGTAGACACAAATGAGCATGTGGCTCTAGAAGGGAAGGGAGGGGGGTGTGGGGGAGAGAAAAAGAAAATTAGGAGAAGGTATGTGGGTAATGGGAGGGAGAGAAGAGTTAGAGAGAATCAGATAGAGATAAAGAAAGTGACAGAGAAAGTCTGCCTGGGTTCCCAATGACATTTCAGTTCTTGGCTCCAGTCCATGGAGAGGACTCCCAGCATTTCCTATCATTGGGTTCCAAAAGACACCTCCGTGTTCTTATAATAAATTCTCCTTTTTTGGCTTAAGTGTATTTGAGCTTACTTGCAACTAAAAAGAATACTTCAGAGACATAATGATCTATAGGTTGCTGAAATATATGGATAAGGTTAAAGAGTATAGATGTCGTGAGATAGCATAGGGATGGCAGATACCTGCACACATGCTACCACTTTCTTATCCATGCCATGCCTGATATTGCTAATTAATCACAACTCCAAGAGGCATGACCTTAGAATCTTTTTCAGCATTAGAATCTCCAATCAGCCACCACCAATAGACCAGAAATGGGATATAAGGAAAATCCTATTTGTCATTCTTGGGAAAAATTATTGAGATAGAAGTCATAGGAGACAAAGATTTTTGGTCTTGCTGAAACATGAAATTGTTTTATCTTTAGTCAAATTATTTTCTTCTTCTGAGCCTCAGTTGTCTGTAAAATGGCAACAATAATAGTACCTACCCATAGGGTCATTGTGAGAAACAGGTAATAGTAATAGAAATGAAAGCTTTTGGGTTGGCCCCGTGGCTCACTCGGGAGAGTGCGGAGCTGGTAGCGCCGAGGCCACGGGTTCGGATCCTATATAGGGATGGCCGGTGCGCTCACTGGCTGAGCGTGGTGCTGACCACACCGTGCTGTCCTTACCAGTCAAAAAAAAAAAAAAAATGAAGGCCCTTGGGACACAGAAACACAGACGCAAGTTGCTGTTCTGACCCAGGCCTTTAGCATTCGGAGCCAAGATAGGTCATGCTTGCTCTGAACTTAGCCTCAAGACCATGGAGAGGGGCCCATTGTAAGAACCTGGGCTTTGGAAACAATTCCTAATAACTGTAATAAAAGAAATGGAGCTGTTTTTAGAAGCCAGCAGGACCCATCACTTAATGTGTTCTTATTTTATTTTATATTCTGCACGGAGAAGTTGGCACTGAGAGGCAGTACTGACAAGGGAGATTTTGGAAAATGACTCATTTGAAATTTGCTGGAGGAGTCTGAAATTGATGGAGCGTCAGCCTCAGGAAGAAAAAGAGGAGAGGAAGGAAGGGGGGAAGGGAGGGAGGGAGGGGGGGGGAGAGAGAGAGAGAGTTAGTTTTGTGTCCCAAAGTACTGTATTATCCCTGCAGCATATAGAAAGCAGTTCTCAGGTGAGGCACAGAATGACTATGTCTGGGTCTAATGGTCTAAAAAAACAAGTGATGTTTTTCTTGGGCTGTTACAGTTTAGTTGAAGGGACAGGACTGTGGATTCAGGCAAAAGAAATCTACCCGTTATGGCAAGAATATGGGGCGGTTTGTATTTCAAATGATCATTCCCACCTTCTTAATAAGTGTAATCAGAGTTATGAAATTATACGGTCTAATATGGGGTTTTGAAGATATGTTCACCATATTCGTAATGCACTGCTTTGTTTCTTTGAGTGCAAAAAAGGACTGTCATTGTGGCCATTTCTGAATTATGTGCACGACCCAGGGAACTACCCATCCTTCCCTGTCCTGGCTTTAACAGCCTCTCATCCAAAAAGAAGTCAGAAATCATCACAGTGGATAATTCTGATAATAACTAAGAGTTATGCTGCAATTACAATTTGCCTCATGCTGTCCTGAGCACTTCACCTGAGGTTTAATTTAATCTTCATAATAACCCAAAGAGGTAGGAACTGTTATTATCCCCATTTTGCAGATAAGGAAACTGAGGCAAAGAGAGATTAGGTAATTCTCCCCCTATCCCACAGTTGGTAAATGGAAGAGGCCACACATTTAATGACTCTGTGAAGACCTAGACCATTAGTAAGGGAGAAGTGAATTCCAGAGCTATTATGAAGGAAAGACCAGTTTTACTCAGATCAGAAATAGCAGTGTCGAATGTCAGAATGGAAAAGGAGGTCAGTGACCATGCAGCCCTCCTGACTTATTTTAGAAATGAGAAGACTGAGGTCCAGAAGGGCAAAGGGATTTGCCCGAGGTCATGTAGACAGTCAGTGGCAGAGCCAAGGAGATAACTCAAGTTTCCTGACTCCTATTCTGTTGTTGATCCAATGATTTCCTCACTGCCTTGTGGGCCTAAGGGTAAGTCCTGTCCAAAGGCTGCCATGGCCTTTCATTTTAGGTCCCCTAGATGCTTCCTGCTCCACTGCTTTGGCTGATCTTTTCTGCAAAGGAGAAACTGAGGTCCTCATTTTCAAGATTAAATGCCATTTCAGACTTCCCTCTTTTGCCTGGCATTGTTAATAGTCCACCCTTCATATGCCCACAGATTGCTCTCTCACAGCACTGCCTGATAATTCATCCCTCCTCTGCTCAAAGCCTCCACCTCATCTAGGATGTGTTGGTACAGAGGGTTGCATCCCTGGGCCACAGTGATTGCTCGAGGATTGTGTGGGTGACCTCCGCTGCATCACTGACAATCAATCCTAGAACTTAGCCAGGAGTACGGGGTTGCTAAGCTCATGGGATACGAGCCTGGTGGGCAAACTGAGACCCTGTCTGAGAACAAGGCAACCCAGTGGCAAGTAGTGCCAACACAGGGAGAGAGGGGATTCTCGGTGACACTGAATATCCCATGGGCTTCTCAGTTACATTGCCAATACATTACATTTTCTGCTGAAGCCAATGGGAGTTGGATTTCTGAGAACTTATAAGCAAACAATTCTCCTAATATTCGCTGTTTTAAAACAAGGGAATAGATTGGTGTTTTCTCAAGTTTGTTCCCACATTATGCATGATTGAATACATATTGAATATCTACCATGCGTAGGTAATGAAGACCCATAGAGATGAGTAGGACACCGTCCTTGCCATCAAGGGCCCAAAGGTCCAGTAGGGAAGCCAAGAATCATGCATAATTGTCCATGATGCAAAGTAGGACATCAGGAGTGGCCTGCGGGACATAGTACACTGTGAAGATATAAAGGAGGAAGAGTCCACACTCAATTGGAGAGCAGAATAAGATTATTTTTTATAGCATACAGGATTTGGGATAGATTTTGAAGAATGGGGAGGAACAAGGAGAATTCCAGACAAAGAGACCAACATAAACTAAAATGCAGAAATGGAAACTTTATGGACACAGAAGGGGAATAAACAGATAATCCAGTTTATTTGAAGCATGTATTTCAAGAGGAATAGAAGCAGGAAATTAAATTCATTGTGTCAAATAAGACTCAATGTGGACATACTAATGTTATATTGATTAATATCTTCCCACCTAAAATGGACAGTTGTGTGTTCAACACATTACATTTTTTTTGAATGAATGAATGTTTACCCTCTTCCCCACGGCATAGAAGCTCCATGAAGGCAGGGAACATGTTCATCTTGGTTTCCATGTTTATCCTCAGATTCTAGCACAATATCTGGCACAGAGTGAATGCTCAATAAATATTTGTTGAATAAATGAATGAATATTATAGAAGCCTTTTAATATTAAATCAATGGCTTTGTATCTATCTTTTAAATTTATTTTTTGATGTAACGTATTTGATTGTACATGTCTGTGGAGTACAGAGTTGAATATCAGCACTTGTGTGCAATACGTGATGCTTAAATCAGGATAATTAGTATATTCAACATTATACAATGTGATCGTATTTTGTGGTCCTTTAGTAATTCCACCCTTACTGTCCCCTGCTTCCCACCTCTGGTAACCTCAGTTCTGTTCTCTTCTTTTAGAAGTTCAATGTATTATTTTGATTGTTGTATCTTTCTTTTTATTTATTTATTTATTTATTTATTTTACGCCCACTTATGAGTAAGGACATGTGGTATTTCTCTTACAGTGCCTGGCTTATTTCACTTAACATGATTTTTTCTAAGTTCTTCCATGTTGCTTCCATAAAAAGTATTTCATTCTTTTTACAGCAGAGTAGTATTGCATTGTGCATACATACCACATTATCCTTATCCAGTCATTGGACAACAGACGTTTAGGTTGGTTCCAACTCTTGGCTACTGTAAATAGAGCTGCAATAACATGGTGGTGCAGGTTATCCATTCAACGTGATGATTTCCATTCTTTTGGGTATTTACCCAGCAGTGGGATTTCGGGATCATATGGCAGTTCTATCTGTAGCTGTTTGAGGAAACTCCATGCTGTTTTCCATAATGGCTGCACCAATTTACAGTCCCACCAACAGTGTAGGAGGTTCTCCTTTCTCCACATCCTCACCCAGGGTCTTTGTATCTATCTCAACAGTTAATGGAGAGTCCTCAAAGATTTTCATAAAAATAATATTTATTTATTTATTTATTTTTTCCTTTTTGTCTTTTTTCGTGTCCGGCAACGGATCACAACCCTCAGTGTCGCGCCCGCACCTCGCTCAGCCAGTGAGCAGGAACTGGTCTGTATGTGGGATCCGAACCCTCGGCGGGAGCGCCGCCGCGCTCCCAAGCGGGCACTGTAGCAGTGCGCCACCGGGCCGGCCCATAAAAATAATATTTAGAGGAGTACCTACTACATGCCGTCCACTCTGCCGATGTGTGACATGATTGGAGCTTGCTTTAGGAATACAGCCTGGGTAGCAGTGGAGATGAAAGAAGAGAAATTGGAATGGAGAGTCAGCCAACATCACCATCAACCCACATTGAAAGTGATTAGAACCTGATCCTGAAGAGAGTGTTATGAGACTAGAAAGCAGCGGACAGCTGTGGAAGTAAAATGGCAGGATTTGGTACCGGTCATAGAAAAGAAGTCAGGAGGAGGATCTGAGGGATGGTGTGGCAAATTATATGGTCCAGAGATGATTACAACAATATCTTCTTTCCCCATGCATGATAAAATCTAATTCCCCTACTCGGATCTGAGAGGGCTCATTTGCTAGTGACCAAGAGAATATGGTAGAAGTGACACTACATGACTTTTGATGGCAAGTCACAGGAAGTGCCTCAACTTCTGCCTTGAACAGACCCCAGCGGGTGCAGCCCCTCACTGTTCTAGCACCAGCCTCATTAAGAGATCCCAGGGAAGAACCATCCAGCTGAGCACTTCCTGACTTTCTGACCCACAGAAATCATGAGAGATAATAGATGCATTTAGTTCTGGTCTTGTTGAGTTTAGGTATACAAGTGGATCTTGCAGACATGATATCCAGCTGTCTGTTGGGAATATGGATCTGACACTTGTACATGAAGGCCAGAGTAGGGACGATTTGAAAGTCATTTGAAGAGATGTGCTGCTTGAAGTTATGGGAACAGATAGAATTGTCAAGGGAGAGAATGTGGCCAGAAGGGAGCAGGGCCAAGGGCCACATGTGGTTGGGTGAGTAAGAGGAGTTGATATAAAAGGAAGAGGTGTTATTAAATCGTTACATAATTATTTGTTGGTTCATATGCTTATTGTCTGGCTCTCTTGACTAAACTATAAGATCCATAAGAGCAGGGATCAAATCTATTTTGTTGCATTAAGAAGTGCATTAGTAAGGCTTGCTTCAGTAATAAACTACCCACTTAGAGCAGACAGCTGCTTAGAACAGAGCCACCGCTGACCTGCAGTGGAACATGGGTAGCAGTCTGCTCTAAGGGTTTTCTCATTCCAGGAGCTGGTGGAGAGAACAACCTCTATCTGGAACACGTAGTTCTCAGGAAGGAAGGGAGAAGCAAGAGATCTACAGAAACTGATGAGGACTCTTAAAGCTTCTGCCTAGAGTGGTGCATGTCATGCCTGCTCCCACTCCATTGGCCAAAGCTTGACACATGGCTAAGCCCAAAGTAATCCTCAGAAAGCACAGCAAGTTACATGGCCATGGGTGAATGAGTAAGCCTCTGACAGAGATACAGGTGGTGAATAATTGCAATCAATAAATTACCCTTCCCATCCAAATAACCTTAGTGCCCAGCATAATCACTAGCACTTAGAAGGTGCCCAGATATATGTGTTGAATTAATGAATGAATGAATATGGTTAGGGAGGTGAAAGAAGATCAAAAGGTAGGCAGTGTCAGGGAACTCAAGGAAGTTTTGACTTCACAATTCCAAAAAGAATCTGATAGCAGACAACAGTGAACCTGATGAACCTAATGAGGTCATAAAAGCAGACTGCATAGTATTTTCAATCTTTTTTTGTGGGAAATTTTATAGATACTTGTCTCAGTTGTGAATCCTGCAAGAGAATTTATTCACCCAAAGTTCCAGGACACTTCTACTCTGCATTCCTCCTGAACCCCACCCCTTTTTGCTTGCTAGTTCCACTTAGATCTTTTAAAGCAGGAGCTGTTTGGTGTATGATTAGTTGCAAATGCTTGATGCTTAGCTCCCAGCAAATCAAAGAACTGCAAAGATGAAGGCAGCTGTAGAAACCATGTACCTGTGTGGTAGGGAACAAGCTTTCTCCACATGTTTTGCTTGGAACAAGGTCAGGCCACATTCTCCCAGGGCACAGAGATGGCATTGCCTAACCTGTGGGAAAGGAGGGGTTTCAGACTGGAGGAGAAAAGGGAGTGAGCGTCAGCTCTGCAAACAACAAAATGAATGAGAATTCTGGTGTGGTGCAATTTAGAAACATCCATCCAAGCCATGCTTGTTAGCTTTTTTATTTTTAATTCCAACTAATAAAAAATTGAAGGGAAATGAGATGTTCTATGAGATTTAGCCAAACACTGAATAGGTCTTGTGGAATCCAACTGTAAAATTAGCTATGGATAGCTTTTGGCAAAGCCATTGCTGAAATGAAAAAATTACTTCCCTGTTCCTAAAAGGTGGTGATGCCAATTGTGAGGCCTCTCCTGGGCTATTGCAAGGGCGCCTGTTGTTGTCTCATTCATAATTACCTCAGAAATACATTTTTTTAAAAAGTTTAATTGTTGCATATGAGCTGTACTTTGTTGGGACATTTTGGCCGACACACTAAGGATCAAACAGCAAAGCAGCTAAGTTTTAAATTAGATTCTGAAATATTTGTGTGTATAGAAGAGGTCTTAAAAATATTCGTATTATCTTTTAATTCTGTTTTCCATAAGCTTTTTGAAGTACCCTTGTATATATGTGTGTGTATATGTACATATATACCTATGAGCTTGTGTATATATACACATACACACACACACACATATGGAAATGGCAACAATTTGCTGACTGGAAACCATGAGAAAAGTGATCATTGACTCATAATACTTCCTTGCATGGAGCTGAGTATTTCACATGAATTTGTCTATTTTCAATATCTGAAACTATTTTGGGTAATGAACTTTGATCCCCTGAGTGTCTGGACTTAACCTTTCTTGGTTCCTGTGTGTGGGCAGAAGGGAAACATTTGAGCTCAATAATCTCTTCCTTTTAGCTGGGTGGTAGTTAGGCAGAATATCATGTTAATACAACAAGAGCCTGTGGATTAAATCTAGTTGGTGTTGTTTTGTCATTTAGATTTCATACATCACTCTGGCTTGCCAGGCACTTTGAAAGTCAGGTGGAAGGATGAACACAGATTTGTTCCTCATTGCTAGCAAGCCTTCCAGTGTTAGTGCACCATGCTGCATCCACATGGAGCTTCTCTCTCTTCCTCTGAGCATGCCAAGCTGTTTCCAGGCTCAGAGCCTTGGTACAATTGTTCCCTCCTCCTGTTATGTTCCCTTCTGCTGTCTCTTCCTGGCTAACTTTGACTTTAAATGTCCCTTCCACAGAGAAGATTTCCGTAACCCTCCCCACGCCTCCCCATTGCATGTACACTATATTCCTCCTCCACTATACTTCCTTACAGCACTCAGAAATCTCTATCTGTTCATTGGGATGTTTATGTTATCTCTCCTTCCACACTGTGAGGGCAGGGACAGTATCTGGTTTGCCACAGTCTCTCTAGCTCCTAGCAGAGTGCCTGGCGTAGGGACGCTCAGTGAATAGTTGCTGAATGAATAAAAGCTCCACCACAGTGGGCTAGTAATATCTGGGATTGCTGCACTCTTTAGAGATGGAGAGATTTTAGAGGTCTTAGAGAAAAGATCTTAGAAGGGTATACCTAAACCTTCAAGACACCAGATCCATGTTAATCAGAAGAACTGGCGTTATTTTTATTCTGTTCTGTGAGTGTGCCAGAGCTTATTTATTCTTCTGTTAATTGCATTTGATTTGTTCCCAGTTTCTTGCTATGATAATGCAGCTATGAACATTTTTACATATGTTTCTTTGTGCACATTTGCAACAATTTCCCCACAGACTATGCCTAGGAATGAGACTGCTAGGTAATAAGATAAGCATATTCTTATCTTTACAAGATAATACCAATATGTTTGCTAGAGAGGCTGTTCCAATCATCACTTCCAGGAGCCAAGTATGAGTGTTCCTGTTGCTCCAGTTCCTTGGCAACATTTGATTTTATCAGGTTTCTTAATATTTTCTAATCTTGTGGGTGCAAAATGGTGGTTTTGATTTTCCCAAGTCTAATCTGTTTAGGGCAGAGGTTGTAAACCATGTGTGCTCTGCTGGATGAGGCTGGCTCCTGGATGCCATCCATACATGTGTTTTGTTTGACCTGAAGGGTGTTTTTTGAGCCAAAAAATTCAATTAGTTCTCAACATTTAAAAATTGGAAGGTTTCATTGAAAAACCTGAATTTCTGTATTTTATTGGGGGTGAAAAATGGAAAGATATCACTACACAGGACCCATATTCACACGTGACAACAACTAGCGGTCGTGGAGGAGCAGCTGCTTCTGCTTGTTGGGCAGGAAATGTGCATTGCAACTGGCCACAGTACTATAGCCAACCTACATGTTTTAGTTATCTTAGCTGCCTGGCCTCTGCGGGCTTTTGAGTTGTTTTCCCTGCTTCGAGCCATAATGAAACAGAGAAAAGCCTCAGAAGCGAGGTGGTGGAGATGGGTACCTCCCCTACCCAAATTTGACCATGCACGACAGAGCTCTGGGCACATGGCTCCCAAACAGATTAGAACAGCCACTGAGCTCAGAGCCACTTCCTCCCTATGACCTGTTCCTGCCCCTTCCTCAGATGGGACCTTCCCTTACTATGAATTTCCTTACTTCCTATTTTTGCCCTTGTCTTGTGCCTCTTATTTCTTTTCACCATTATTATGAATATTTGTGTACTTGCCCACTTTCCCCTGTTTTGCTGAAGGCTCCTTGAGGTTTGGGACCACATATTTACATGTCTGGCTCTGTGTGGTTCACTTATTTGTTTGTTTTAGGTCCTTCACAGTACTTCCAAGTGGAAACTTGTGCATGAAAGCTTCATTTATTCATCGAACAAACATTGACTAAGTGCTCATATGCCAGGCATTGTGCAAGGCACTAAGAATGTGAGATGCCATCCTTGCCTTCAAGGATCTGGCAGAACCATGGGGAAAAGGACCACATGTGTTCATTCACTTATTCTTTCAAACAACAAATACTCGTATATATTGAGTGCTTACTCTGGGCTGGGCACTATGCTAAGTGCTAAGCAGCAGAAACAGACAAGATCTTTGCCTCATGATATTTATAGACTAGTGAAGAGACAGACCATTCAGTCACCTATGACTCAAGATGCAGAGCTAGTCTGGGAGTTGGGCTTGGGATGGCAAGGTGAGATGAGCTGAGGTTCGAGGAATCAGTAGAAGCCGATCAGGTGAAGGAAAGTGGTGGAAAGGAATATTTATTTCATATCCATGCAGAAGAGTCAGCCTTATGGTGGGAGGGAAGAAGCCCAGTGTGCTGTCTAGGATGGAGAGCAATGTGGCTGGAGTTTATGGTGTTAGGTGCAGGGTCGTGGGAGAAGAGGCTGGAGATGCAGGTGAGGGCCAGACCTCACGAGGAAATGAGTGCAATAAAGTGTTTGGGTGCTAACATAGAAGGGCATACAATTGAGACTATCAGGTGAAGGAAGGTGGTGGAAAGGAGTATTTATTTCATATCCATGCAGAAGAGTCAGCCTTATGGTGGGAGGGAAGAAGCCCAGTGTGCTGTCTAGGACGGAGAGCAATGTGGCTGGAGTTTATGGTGTTAGGTGCAGGGTCGTGGGAGAAGAGGCTGGAGATGCAGGTGAGGGCCAGACCCCACGAGGAAATGAGTGCAATAAAGTGTTTGGGTGCTAACATAGAAGGGCATACAATTGAGACACTCAGCTGTTGATTCACAGGGAAGTGGATAATGAATGACTATTCTAGCAACTTAGCATCTAATAGAAAAGATAGATAGGATGTCTAACAGACAGATGGTAGTGGTTGTTTAACCAGGAAGGGGCAGAATGGATGCTCAACATTTTGGAGACCTGCAAACTCTACATTTTCTAGCATTAGCTACAATAAAAAGTATCCTGTGAGCCTGGAGATTTATTAATGATGGATGGCTCTTTAACCCCAAACCTGACTGGAAAAGGAATGGCCTTCCCCAGGCTTCCACAGTCCCTGAAAAGAGGATCGTTGCCCATGGAGGATTAGCTGAAATAGGCCTATAATGAGCCAGGCCCAAGCCATTGATAGCACTTGGCACTTAAGTGTAAGGAGCAAGTCTTATTTCCTAAGCTCTTACCTTGGGAATGCACCTCAAGGCTTCCCAGGCAAATGATCCTAATAAGTACACTTTTTTCTTACTCTCTGCTGCACTGATGCTGACTGAAAGCTCCCTGCCCCTGAGTTGATATTGTAGGCCACACTGATTGCAGAGCTTTCACACAATGAAATCTAAAGCATCCCTTGAGAAAGCTTCCTTTTGACTCAATGCCACTCTTAAGAGTGAAGGAACTTTTTCCTCATAGTTTATTATAGTTGATTTCTGGAAATTATAGCTAAGAACTATGAGACCCTGTTGCCCAGTGGCTGGGTGTTTTATTTGTTTTATTCTTGATATTAATTTATCGGGTATTAAGAAAAGGAGCCTCCTGTTCCCCAGTGCTTGGTGCGACCTCTGCCCTTTTGCTGACTGTGTACTTGTGCCTGGAATGCCCTCCCTCCTTTCCAGGGTTGTGTCTTCCATGAAGACTTCCCAATAATACTAGACCACAATGCTACATCTCCTTCCTGACCTGCCCAAAATTCTAACCAAATGCTCTGTACATTGTGGTATCTGATTATATTGGGGTTTTGTGCATTTTTTTATATGCATGTCTTGGTTCTTCAACAAGATCACAACATGGTAGCAAGCCAATAAGTATTTACCGAATGTATTAATGGCATATAAAACTCAAGGACAAGGACTGAGTTATATCCTTCTTTGCTTGCTCCTGTTATGCTGAGTCCATTCTCATAAGAAATATTCAATAAGTATTAAATATTAAAGTAAATTAAATTAACTGAAGTTAGGCTGGAAAGCAGTATATTACAGTGATTAAGAGCGTAGAATATGGAATCTGGTAGCTCTAAGTTAACAGCTAGGGATGTGGAGAAGTTCAGTAGTTCCTTTGCACCTCATTTCCTTATTTGTAAAGTGGGGACTGTAGAAGAACCTACTTGAAAAGGAATGCTGAGATTGAATAAGATAATGCATATGCACAAGGCTAACCTACAGCTAAGATTAGTTGCAAATGAGGCTGTGGACAACTTAACTGCACAGGAGGGTGGAGGGTTTGAATAGGGCTTTGAGATCATGAAAGGAAGCAAAATGGATAGTTTTGTTGAAGCTTAGAATCAGCCTTAAAACACAAGGCCTCCAAGAACCATTCTAAGCTGTCAGGTAAAAGACAGCGTAGGGGGGATCAGAACATAAAACCAAGCAGGAAGGGACAGGCTGGTATTTCCTAAATTACACTCCTTATATGGACTTTTTGTTTAATGGAATCTTAGACTGGTAGTTGTCTGTCCTCATTCAGCCGCTCTTGAACCCTTGTTTATCTTTTTTGTGGACGAGAGCTTTCACCTCAGGCTCTGATACTTTGATAGACCACTGTGCATTTTAACTAGAATTTAATATCATTGTCCTGCTCTTTATTCTTATGATTACCTTTTATTTAAGTTTTACTGTTTTTTTATTAATGGCTAGTCACGTAAGTTTTTTTTTTATTCTATTTTTAATAAAAAGGAAGATCTTAATTAAAATTAAGTAAATTATAGTATAAGAGGTTCATGCCTAAATAAAATATGAAGGTGGATCATAAATGACTGATTAGAAAACTTGTGGACAGATGGTTAGAAGTGACCAGGTTCTGGGGCCGGCCCGGTGGCGCACGGGAGAGTGCGCCGCTTCGGAGCGCGGCAGCGCTCCCGCTGAGGGTTCGGATCCCATGTGGAGACCGGTTCCCGCTCGGTGCGGGCGCAGCACTGAGGGTTGCGATCCCGTTGCCGGTCCCCGGTACGGGCGCGACACTGAGGGTTGCGATCCCGTTACCGGTCAGTAAAAAAAGACAAAAAGGAAAAAAAAAAAAAAAAGAAGTGACCAGGTTCTATACATACCAGTCCTGCCCTTAAGTAGCTATGCAACCTTAGAAATTCATTTCACCTGCCTGAGCCTCCCATTTTCTGATCTATAAAGTGAGTTAAACAAGAGAGAACCACTATGGTTCTATTCAGCTTGCTACGGTTCTATTTAGCTTTTTGACCTACTACCATGTTGTAATCTTCTTGAAGAACCAAGACATACATATGAAAAAAGGCACAAATAAATAATATAAACAACATTGGACTGGGAAAGGTGTCAAAAAATCCTTTTGATGGTGGTGGTGGTAAAGGGCTGATGGCTTGGAAGGACCTGCTTTGCAGGCAGCTGGGCAATGTCAGGGCTGAACAGATGCACCATGCCAGGGACATGCAGAGTGTATTCATTTGCTGGCTATATTTATTTATGTTCACCAGCCCCAAGCTGCCATTCTTATTTTAGGACTAAATATGTTCACAGACACCCAAATGGAATTGGCAAGTAAATTGAAACCAACATGTGGTCAGTTCAGACTCTTTCTTATTTCCCCTGATTTTCTTTCCTTATGACCTTGGAAAAATAATGTTTTCACCCTCTTAAGGAACTTCTCTTAGGTGGGTCCTATTGTCTATTTTCAGCCTATTATGTTGATAACTATCACTTACCAAGCTTTTACCATGTACCAGGCACTCTGCAAAGCACTTTAAGCATACTGTATAGCTTAATCTTGCAACAGTTTGAAGAGGGAGATACTGCTATCAGCCCCGTTTTACAACAAGGAAACTAGGGCTCAAACAGCTTAAGTGACTTGCTCAAGGTCACATAGCTTATAAGAGGTAAAAAAAAAAACAGGATTCAAATACAGGTCTGCTGAATCCCAAAGCCCATGCTCTGAGATGATTAAGTTGTACGTTGCTAGTGCTTTTTTAAAAAAATCTGTTTTTTTAAATCTTAAAGCAGGAATCAAGGATCTAAAATTGAGAGTTTTTTTTTTTAAAACTTAAATGCACTCAAGATATGTTAACAGAATGGAATACTATTAGGTTACTAAAATGACAAGTACTTGGGCCATTCCAGTGCATGAAAATGTTTATGTGAAATGCCACTTGTGAAAACCAGAGCAGAGGGAAACATACATACTAACTGAGACGCTACTGAAGCATTCTTAATATACATTGGCAAAGACTGCAGAATTTGAATAATGTAGATTTTTCAGAGGTTAATGTGTTTTAGGCTTTTCTTCAAGGTCTTCTTAACTCCTAAATATACAAATTTATATAGAATAGTAAGAAGATATTTTTGAAAGTGAGTAAACCTGGAACAATTCTTTAAAAAGTCCATCTGTGGCTAAACCTCTGGACTGGCATATCAGGAGCCCACCTGAAGTATTTAGTGAGTGAGTGATTCCTGTCTGAGACCAGATTGAATTAAAAATTTCTCTTGAACTCTCAGTCCTTTATTGTTGTAAGTCAACTTCATTAAATCAGAATTTGGAGAGAAGGTTCTCCTTCCCAGAAGCTCATAAACGTTTTAGGTAACTAACCTCAAGAAAAATGCACATGTGCACATATGTATAATATTTTGCAAACAATTTCAGCAGACCCATGATTCCCTGGGCAGGTGAAGCACCCCGCTAGGAAAATTCCTTCTGAAGTCCTAGCTTGGATGGTTGGAATGAATTTGGAGTGAACCTGGAAGGGTCTGGATCTCATGGCAAAAAAGCAGAGATGTACATTAGTGTGAGCCCTTGAGGGATTCACAAAGGACTTGCATAACTGTTTCATCTTCACAACCACCTTCCAGGCTGGACAGAGCAGAGGATACTGTTATGTTAATAGTGTTGATTCTGGAGCCAGTAGCTGGGATTCAAATACCAACTTTGTTACTTATTACCTATGTACAGTTGGGCATGTTACTTAATTTTTCCAAGCCTCTGTCTCTTCTGTAAAGTGGAGATGATGATGATGAGGAGGAGGAGGAGGAGGACATTGGGTAGTTCACTGAGTGGTTGTGGAAATTCAATGATATGTGTTGTGAGTGCACTTAGCACAGTGGCTGGCACAGAGAAAACCCTACGTAAGTGATAACACATCTGTTGAAGATAACAACTAGTAATGAATAGGGTTGAGCCTCTATCTCAGATCGTTCATCAACTCAGACCCACTGCTCTTTCTAACTTATTATAAGGTATAATTCATTCATTTATTTTTTGTTATCTGTTGTATATAACTATATAGCTATATATAACTATATATTTTTTCCTTTTTTCCCCTTTCACATAAATTAGGCATCTTTTCAGAAAAATTAGTAAACTGATCAAGAAGTATTCCTGTCAATAAACCTTATTTCATAGCAAGGTTAAAATATTTTTTCCTTCCCAAGCCCCGGGGTGGTGGGGGGCTGAGGGCCTCAGCCACGCCCCCCAGACATCCGCAACCAGCCCAGCAACAACCACCAAGCTGCCGCCAGAACCCCCCTGGTCTCCCCTGCTGGAATGAGGGGGTGCCACAGGTCTTAACCAACTCCCCCTCCTTCCTAGTCCTCCCACCCAATTTCCTTTCCCCCTCCCCTCTCCCTGTCCTCCCTAATTGCTCTGCAATGACATCTTAGAATGTAAAAAAATAATATTAATAAATAAAATTTTTTAAAAAGTTTTTCTCTTAAGATATACTTTTAAATTTTGTCCTTTAGATCAAGGGCTTCACTGTATACCTATGTGCCATAAAGTTTGTTAATAATTTTTGTCAAATTGCTGGTGATTGGTCCAGCCCCGTGTCTACCACTCTACTACCTCTTGATCTCTCTGAGGGCCTCTTTCCTGATCCTGCCCCTCAAAGAGCCTACAGTGTGCCTTCTTCCCAACCTCCTCCACTTCTTTCAGATCTTGGTTCAAATGTGATTTCTTCCATCTTCCCTAATCCCTGCCATGACCTCAGTCTTCCTCCCATCCCCACCAAACTAGCAGCTCCTCTGCTGTAAGTTTTCCTATCCTTTATCGTACTTATGGCTGTTTGTAACTAATTTGGGGGATTATATGACTTATATCTGTTTTCCCCACCAGACTATAACTGAAAGCAGGGTCTGTGTATTTTACACTCACTCTTGTGCTTAACTTTTGGTTGAATAAACAAATAAGCAGTTTGTCTGGGCATTGCCTCTGGGCCTGGCCCCTACAGCAGCACATACTCTCATCCTCACAGCATGTTTTGGGGGAAATAGCATTTTATTCATTTTACACTCCAAGGAAGTGGGGGTCAGAGGGGATGAATAACTTCTCAGATTATAGGGTTGGCAGATGACAGAGGCCCCATCACCTCTCATGATTTCTCTCAAGGCCCAGAGACCCTCAGGCAGTGAAAGGCAAAGGTCTCCACAAACCCCTGGAGGGCTGGAAGCAAGATTCATGGAGTTCTCACCCCAGAGAGCAGCAGCCAGCCTGCTAGTCGATTAGAGCAATCACTGGAAATCAAGTCTCCCTGACTAATGAGGTGCCTGAAATGGAGATGTCACTTACAATCTCTTTCCTCTGAGACTATCTGGATAAAAATTCTAAGATATTAAGGAATAATTTTTATTTTTCTCAGGGAAATCAAACCACTTGAACATTATAAAAACTTTTCATTGGGGAGAAAGGTTAAATGGGTTTTAGCATTAACTTCTTAATGATTTTTGAAATATGCAGATCTTGATGGAGCTGATGTGCTACAAATGGATGGTTTCCAAAGTCCTGTTAGAATCTGGGATGCCTCAGAGGCTATAAAAATAAAATTCTAAACACAATTTCATTCTGGCAAAGGCTGGGTAACCATTCTGGATTGGACCAAAATATCTAATTGGCTCAGGCACAGAGGATCAATGCTGTTCTCCAGTTGGTGAACTTCTTATGTGGAGATTAAATGGAGTCATGGGATTGTAATTAGTCGTAATTACAGAGAT
The DNA here is from genome assembly GCF_000696425.1 of Galeopterus variegatus. Taxonomy (NCBI): domain Eukaryota; kingdom Metazoa; phylum Chordata; class Mammalia; order Dermoptera; family Cynocephalidae; genus Galeopterus; species Galeopterus variegatus. The sequence goes on from NW_007736020.1 coordinate 53,447, forward strand.
AGTTTCTTCTGTTTCTGTCGCCTTGCTGAGGCAATTGCCTGAGATGGTTTTGGAATAACTTGTTCCTGAGGCTGGGAAGGGCTCTGAAAAGGAAGTTTTCCAATCAATTCACAAATACCCTACTTATGCATTGACAAAAGATAAGTTGCTTTTAGAATTATTTATTTCAAGGGCTTTTTATTTCTTTCCCCTCAAACTGAAACTGTTTGGCCTTGCTGGGGTTTGGGGAAGCAAGGAGGCCAGCTATGATGTGCAAACCAACTTCATGACTGATGGAGGGATACCTGCTTCAGGTAGGAACACTAACCAGGATAGATGAGACCAGAGAGAGTTCCATTCCCTTGTGAAGGCTGGAAGTAAAAACTTACTGCTCAAACACAAGACCCTTTGCACGACTACTTTTGTGCTCTGTTCCAGTTATGGGGTTTTAATGGGAGGCTAAATTACTACCAGGATGTCTTACGCACATTCACTGTGAAATACTGGTTTTACTCTTTCATCTCCCATCTGATTGCTGAGTTCCATTTTTCCATTACTTCCTTCCACTCAATGAGAGAATTCTTTGGTGAAAATATCTACCATTTCATCCCTTTGTGAGCCCATTCTTTAAAGAGACAGAGTATTATGAGCCCTGCCAGGTGTATGTGTGGAAAATTCTAGAAACCCACTTATCCTAGGCAAACATACATTCTGCCTGATTTTAGGCCCTATTGAGGTTGGGAAACATAGAAGACAGAGTCAGAGTGCATTTACAGTTTGTCTTGAAGCCCTCTAGGAGGAAGGTCTGTCTTGTGAGATTTTGATTCCTCGGAAATAATGAGAATAAATGAGCAACACTTATACAGTGATTAACCTGTGCCAGTCAATCTGCAGATCTTCATTGTATGCACATTAAGTTGCTGGCACTGTTTGAGCCATTGGGACTAAAGCAAGGAAATCATTGCTGATCCTGTCCCTACCTTCGTGGCACTTCACACTGCAGTGGGAGGCTGGGCTTAGGTGTTTGACATTCTGCACAGTGGAAAAGGAATTAGACTTGCCCAGTTGTTCTAGGAATCAGAGCTAGGGAAGAGGGAGTGGAAATTACAGGGAGGTGGATGGGGTTAGGCCAGTGGTTCTCCAGTGTGGTCCTGGGCTGGCAGCCTTGGTAGTGCCTGGGAACTTGTTCCATGTACAAATTCTCAGGTCCCACCGAACACTTACTGAGTCAGAAACTCTGGGAGTGGGGCCCAGCAAGGCAGGTTTCACAAACTCACCACTGATTCTTATGTGCACTAAAGTGTGAGAACCACTGGATCTGACATAAGGAAGAATGCTCTACCCAGTGGAGTTTCCAACATCAGAATGAGCTTCCACTGTTTGTGGGATAACATTCTCTATCACTGGGTGTATGCAGACAAGACCGCTTGAAGGATGGAATGAAAGGGTTGGACTTCAGGATTTCCCAAGCTTATTTAATGATGAAAAGCCTTTATAGTTATGAGGTACCAATAGTATGTCAATGGGAGTGTGTAAAATAGTGTACAGTTGCATTAAAGAGATTGCAAAAAACGCTCTCAAATAATTGTTGCCAGAAATTGTCAGAAATTATTTTTATACTTTATAATGTGCAAATAAAATTCAAGTAATAAGATCATTTTCATTTATTAATGTGTTAATGTAATACTACTAACATAAGCACTCCCCCACCCCCCCAATATTGTACCCGTTGTTGTAACAAGGATGGGAAAATCAAATGTTCTGGGTTCCTTCCAATTCTGGGCAATGCACTCTGGAAAAAAAATTGGAGGGTAGCAAAAACTGTATGTGGGATCTCCCCATCCTTTCCCATGACTTTTCCAACTCCCCATCACTCTTCTCTTTCCTCTTTTTCAGGCAATATTCCATACTTTCCCCCAAACCCCTCAGCATCTGGATGCTACTTGTCTTCATCTCTCTCCCCACCCCACCCTTCCCGATCTTTCCCTACATTCTTGCTCCCTGGACCCTCATCCGTCCTGCACTCTTCCCTTGGAGTGCAGTGCATCCATCTGCTTACCAGCTTGTGCTGATGGGATAGTGGTCTCTAATGAGTTATTGGTTCATCCTGGGAGTAACCTGTTTGCTTTTAAACTGGAGCCTTCTATAGCCAGTGCCTGTGAGGGGGAAAGTTCTAGAAAGTCAGCCTGAGGGAGGGGCATAATGTGGGGAGAATTTCTCATCAAGTCCAAACTTGACCCGTCTATTATTTTCCAGAGCGATTTTTCTCTGGAATTCCATTTGCATCAGCAACTGAAATTGAAGGTGTAACGTAACCACTGACTTGGCCTGAGTTTGATATGGGCTGCGGAAGGGAAAGGAGGGTCTTCCTCCTTTGGCTCCTGTGGCTCAAACACAGTCTCAATCAGCTACCCCCTTTGTGGTTATAATTCTGTTTGCTTCCCCCACCACCCCCTGTGGGTCCAGGGAGAGGAAGGAGGACAGGATGAGGACAGGGAGACAGAAACACTTAGCTCTGTTTTTTCCATAACTACTGCATGTGAATGGAGACTTGTTTAAGGTCACTTATTGTCCCCCATGATATTTTGGCCTCATTTACAGCTGGGATTAACATGATCTGGAGGCAGCCCTCTGGGTTCCTTTGCAATCATCTAAAAATAAACAAAGCCCAAAGGATCCATTCTTTCTTCCCATTAATTTGAAGGAAGGCAGATGATTCCCAATAACCTGATTTGAATTGCCAATAAACCACATCATCTTTCGGCTAACCACTTGCCGTTAAATTTTAACGGATGATGTCAGGTGGTGCAGAATGAGCTTCAAGAAAGGTTGCCCAGCCCATAGGGTGGGGGAGCAGGGACACGGGGCCGTCAGTCTACCTCCACACAACCTCCCTGAGGAAGAGGAGATTTTGGGGGATGAGAGAGGCTGGGGACAGCTCTGAACTGCTGAGACGGAGGGAAAAATGTGGCGGAAAGGGGTGAGCTGGCAGGAAAGTGGTGTTTTCCAAGAAGCTTGAGGAGACACAAGTGGTGAGTTTGAGAGCACCAGCTGTGCATGACTTACTGCAACCTTCCCACCACCCTTAGGTGTTTGGCGGGCAGTCAATCAATGCTGGCTGAGCGAGCCACGCCAGCCCTTGAGGGGTGTAAAGTGTAACCATAGTAAAGAGCGAAGAAAGTGTGACTGAGACAGAGAAGGAAGATGACCTCCCACCAAGAAAGAGCCCCAGGCCTGGGGACTTGGGTCAAGTCCTGACTCTGCCATTACGACATTGAAAAAAGTCTCATACATCACCAGATGGAGGAAGATGGCCACCATGTTGCTGAAGCAAGTTGCCTCCTTCATCTGGGACTAGATCCCAAGACTCCAAACCTTCTAGTTCTACTTCCAAAACGTCAACCAGCTTGCTCCTTGCTTATGTGCTCGGTGAATGGTTTATTGATTTTTCTAATTCAAAATGGTTAGTTCTGTTGATTTTTTTTAAATGTCAAAATTACATACCTGGACTGAAAGATTGATAAGGTCCTTTTCAACCCTAATATACTATGCTGTTTTCTATGATGTTTGAAAGGGCCGAGTTTTGTTTTGTTTTGTTAGCGTAGAACACCAGGGTCACCAGGCCAGCCCTAAGTCAGTTACAGGTATGGAAATATCCTGAACGGTCATTATCCTGGAGAAGCACAAATTGTGGCCTGGCTATCCCTACTCCAGCAATCAGACACGTTGCTCTAATGTGCTGGACTGCAGAAGCTGTTACCTGCCTATTGTCTGTTCCTTCTAGTCCTTTCAGCACTCCCCTCTGGAGAACCACCTCCCCACATTCTCACTCCATGTGGTGACAGTCCGGCTGACTTTCTCCCCCAGGGGTGGACACTTGACTAATGTTTAACCAATCAGAGTGTTCTACACCCTCGGGCCACAGTGTTTGATTTAAGTATGAGAACTTAACTCAAGACAGCTTAATGAGAATCTGCCTCAGGATTTTTGCCAAAACACTTGAGAGTGAAATGCTCTCTTTTCAGCAGTCACTAAACTACACGGATGTAAACTTGGAGTTGCAGGTGGCCATCAGCTCTTGAGAGGAGCTTGAGCCTGAGAATGGAGCCAACATAGAGGAAAACAAAACTGAGAAATGGAGAGAGATGATCTCCTGGTTACAAAATGCTGAAAGGTAGATTAGCTCCCGGACCTTTTGGTCCAATGAGCCAGTGAATTCACTCTTTTGCTTATTTGTTTTAATTGGGTTTTTGTCATTTGCTATGAGAAATGTCCAAACTAACACAGCCACTTTGGAACTCAGGGTGATGTGCAGAGAGAGCAGAAGCAGAGACATCTGCAATATAATGATCAAATAAAGCGAGTAATAGCATATAACCTGTTGGGTTTGGGTAATCCCAACAGGCAGAGGAGAGAAGGCTTTAACAACACTGCTTTGTTACAGCTAAAATACTTGGACCAGTTTGTGCCTGACCTTTTATAGTCATAGTGGTAGCATAGTATAGTGGGAGAGGGGTTGGTAATGCAGGGTCCTTAAGCAAATGGCATCAGAATCATCCAAGAAGTTTCTTTAAGAATTCATATTCTAGGGTGTTAACCAGATCTACTATTCAGAATCTAAGAGTACA
>NW_007736020.1:58456-63154 GCF_000696425.1 Galeopterus variegatus
CAGCTAAAATACTTGGACCAGTTTGTGCCTGACCTTTTATAGTCATAGTGGTAGCATAGTACAGTGGGAGAGGGGTTGGTAATGCAGGGTCCTTAAGCAAATGGCATCAGAATCATCCAAGAAGTTTCTTTAAGAATTCATATTCTAGGGTGTTAACCAGATCTACTATTCAGAATCTAAGAGTACAGGCCTGAACTTTGGATTTTAAAAAGATTCCCAGGGTTCACATTCAAGTTTGAGATCCACTGTCATAGTAATAAGGGTTTAGACCCCGGGGCTGGCCAGTTGGCTCACTTGGTTAGAACATGGTGCTGGTAACACCAAGGCCAAGATTTCAGATCCCCATACTGGCCAGCTGCAAAAAAAGAAAAAAAAAAAAAAAAATAGAGCTCACACTTTAAAATGAGTAGGTCTGGATTTGAATCTAGCCTGTGCCATTTACTACCTGTATGACCTTGGTCTTGTAACTTAACCTCTTTTGGCCTCAGTTTTTTTATAAGTAATATGGGGCTAATAATACCTCATAGGGTTGTGAGAGTAAATGAGATAATGTTTGCATACAAAGTGCTGATCCCAATGATTTTTTATGTAAGAAGTTTTCAGTAACTATTTTTAAGTAATTATTAAAACCTAAAACTACAAGGAAAGGGAGTAGACCCATGAAAACTAAAACAAACACAACACCAGGTGAACACTATGTTTGAATTATGGTGCTCCTCGGAATGTGTGATATAGCACGCATTGTGGTTAAGACTGGACGTTCTAGAGTCAGAATGCCTGAACTAAATTCTGGTTCTGCCACTTTCCAGCCAGGTGACCTCCTACTGGACTGCTTTGCGCCTTAGTGTTCTCAACCGTAAAATGGAATTAATATTGGTACTCAACTCACAGCTTCTTTTTGGTAATGATTAAATAAGATAATGAATGCCAAGGATGTAAACAATATTTTCTGGTTTTATTATGACCATTTCCCATTTTCCAATTACATTAATGCCATTCTCTTGTGCTTTACCCCTGCATTGCCTTATTCCTCTGAGATCCTCTGCCACTGACCCCTGGCCTTGTCACTAAATAAAGAAATTAGATTCAGAGAGAAGTCCTCCTACTCCCAGCCTTCAACTTGAGCTGAGTCCCCCTAGAGAGGACTCGGGCCAGGGAATGGTGAAGCTCCTTGTTTTGTGCTATGAGGCCCAGGTTCTTGCACTGACAGCTTACATGCTTGGAGAAATCTCTGGAAGTTCAAGCAGACATTTGCAAAGTGTCAAAGCCCTGAGCATTTTCTTGCTAATGGAACCCCAGGAAACCCCAGGGCCTGATGAATTAAGCAAATGAAGAAAAAGCTGCCATCTTTGGGTTGTAAGTCATGCTGATTGATGTAGCACGCAAGTCCTGCCTGCTAGATCTGTGTAGTTATTGAACATCCCAGGATCTGTTCAATACAACTTTTCAAATGAAAAAAAACCCTCAAGCCACATAATGAGAAAATAACTGCAGAGCAACATGACTGTGGCAGTGCTGCAAAAGTGTGTGGAAGAATTTGAGGATTACACCTGAAATACAAGTCGGGCCTCGTGTTCCTCATCTATTAAATTAGAAGGTGATCTTTAACGTTGCTTTTAACCTTGATTATTTAAGATTCTTAGACTCCAGATTCTATAATGTTATCCAGAGTCGCTTCTCTTAGGAAGTCTCTCGATCCCGTCTGAATTTCCAACAGTGGGAGGCAGGATGGGTGACATCTGCAGTTGAAACCAGGCCATGTTGTTGAGCAGTTGGCAAATTGAAGTGATTCTCTTCTCACTGGAATGGGTGCAGGGTTGCATATTAATTTACAATTACTCATAAAGTAGACGGCAAGCCTTCTCCTTTGTCAACACTTAGACATACAAATTAGGTATTATTGAATGGGGAATGAATATTTCATTTCCACCTTGCCTCATGGTGCCAATCACCTTAAATGAGACTAGATTAATATCCGAAGTGACTCACACTTGGTTAGGTATCAATGTCTGGCCCCCTCAGACTCGCTGTATTGTGGCCTCAATTTGTCAGCTGAGTTCCGTTACTGACTATGCAGGAAAAAGGCAGAAACACCTAGCCTATCTCAAGTTTATGCTGGATATGAACTGTAGTGTTTCAAAGTGATCTTTTTTTCTGACCATATGGCAGAGCAAACTTGTAGAAAGGCTGGATAAAAAACAGAAATAGAATTTTTAAAAATACTCTGGCATGAAAGAAAGAAAAATCCCAGGTGCAAGAAATGAACAGAGAAATCAAAGCCAGGACAATAATGGAGAGTTGGTATTTCGGCAAAATTTCTGACCCAGATATGGGCCCTAAGAGCTGAGGGTTGGTGATTTAATACCCACTGGGGTACAGGAAATGTGGGCTCGAGCCCTTGCTAGGTAGGGAAACTAGAACTGAGCTTCAGCTTAAAGTATGAGCTTTGAAAAGTTGCCCTGTCCACAGAATGGTGACTACAAAAACTCCATATTTGAGTCCATGAAAAAAGAAAGTTTGCCACCTGTCTAGGACCCTGGTTGAAACGAAGAAAAAATAACTATGCTGCCAAATCAAAACCCTAACTCTGTGTCACTTATAGGTGTGATATCCAAATCTGTACTACTGATAAGTTAGCATAAATGCTCAGGTCTATTGAACCCCTAGGATATAATAGAAGTAATTGTAAAACTGAATTGTTGGGACATTTTTACAACTCAGGGCACAGAGCATTCCCACAAGGAAATTAACCACCATGAGGAAGAGTTAGTAAGTGCAGCAAAGGGTAGTTCACATCCTAAGAATCTGAAAGAATAGAAGTACTTTTAAGAGGCTATAAAATGAGAATATTTGAAATTATAATAGATGTAAAAGGAGCAGTATGATAACAGAAGCAGCGAATTTATTTTATTTTATTTTTTTAGTTTTATTTTATTTTGTCAATATACAATGTGGGTGATTATTGTGGCCCATTACTGAAACCTCCCTCCCTCCTCCTTCTTCCCCCTCCCTCTCTTTATTTTATTTTGTCAATATACAATGTGGGTGATTATTGTGGCCCATTACTGAAACCTCCGTCCCTCCTCCTTCTTCCCCCTCCCTCTCAACAATGTCCTTTCTGTTCACTTGTTGTATCAACTTCAAGGAATTGTAATTGTTGGGTCTTTCCCCCCTCACCCCAGTTTATTTGTGTATTTATTTATTTATTTTTAGCTCCCACCAATAAGTGAGAACATGTGGTATTTCTCTTTCTGTGCCTGACTCATTTCACTTAATATAATTCTCTCTAAGTCCATCCATGTTGTTGCAAATGGCAGTATTTCATCCTTTTTTATAGCAGAGAAGTATTCCATTGTGTAGATATACCACATTTTCCATATCCACTCATCTGATAATGGACATTTGGGCTGGGTCCAACTCTTAGCTATTGTAAAGAGTGCTGCGATGAACATTGGGGAACAGGTATACCTTCGACTTGATGATTTCCATTCCTCTGGGTATATTCCCAGCAGTGGGATAGCTGGGTCATATGGTAGATCTATGCAATTGTTTGAGGGGAACCTCCATAATAAATTTTTTAAAAAGCTTGTGATTCAATTTTGTCCCACACAGTATGACAGAGTAGAAAGAGCATGTGCTTTGGAGTCAAATAGATTTCCTTTGGTTGCCTGTGCTTTTGGGGTCATATTCATGAAGTCTCTGCCCAGTCCTACTTTCTGAAGTGTTTCTCCTATATTTTCTTTGAGTAGTTTAATTGTTCCAGGGTGTATATTTAACTCTTTAATCCATTTTGAGTTGATCATTTTGAGTTGATTTTAGTATATGGTGAGAGGTATGGGTCTAGTTTCATTCTCCTGCATATGGATATCCAGTTCTCCCAGCACCACTTGCTGAAGAGGCAGTCCCTACCCCAGTGAATAGGCTTGGTGCCTTTGTCAAAGATCAGATGGCAGTAAGTGTGTGGGTTGATTTCTGGATTCTCTATTCTATTCCATTGATCAGTATGTCTGTTTTTATGCCAGTACCATACTGGTTTGGTTATAATAGCTTTATAGTATGGTTTAAAGTCTGGTAGTGTTATGCCTACAGCTTTATTTTTTTTTNACTATTGCAGAATAGAAATGCTACTGATTTTTGTGTGTTGATTTTGTATCCTGCTACTTTGTGAGAAGCAGCAAATTTAAATGAAATATATAAATACAACTCATGCATAGGTTGGCCAGCTGGCCCATTCTTCCCAGGACTGAGGGATTTTCCAGGAGACAAGATTTTTGATACTAAAGCAGGAAGAGTCTTGTCAGATAATCCAAGATGATTGGTCATCCTACTTCAACTGGATAGTTTAAGAGATGTTAATGAAGAGGCTGTTTCCAAACTTGTGGATGAGGTTTGGGGAAACCAACAAGGACCAATGGAGCACCCTGGATCTAACAATAATGGGAGCCAGTACCACCCCTAAGCCTGAAGGGGAAGGAGCAGTGCAGTTACTGAAACCAGAGAAATAAGCCCTTTGGAGGAGTCATTAGTCGAAAGAAACAGGAAAGAAGCAAGGAGAATAAACACACCAATTTCACTCTCCTCCTCCCTTCCCTCCCATTGGCTAAACTCAGCTGAAAGCTAGAGGGCAAAGAAGTCAATTGCCCTAGTGCTTATAGGTCAGACTCCTGAGACACAGATAATGAAGGGTGCAGAATGAAT
>NW_007736020.1:63571-66958 GCF_000696425.1 Galeopterus variegatus
GAGAGGCAGCAAATTTAAATGAAATATATAAATAGAACTCATGCATAGGTTGGCCAGCTGGCCCATTCTTCCCAGGACTGAGGGATTTTCCAGGAAACAAGATTTTTGATACTAAAGCAGGAAGAGTCTTGTCAGATTATCCAAGATGATTGGTCATCCTACTTCAACTGGATAGTTTAAGAGATGTTAATGAAGAGGCTGTTCCCAAACTTGTGGATGAGGTTTGGGGAAACCAACAAAGATCAATGGAGCACCCTGGATCTAACAATAATGGGAGCCAGTACCACCCCTAAGCCTGAAGGGGAAGGAGCAGTGCAGTTACTGAAACCCAGAGAAATAAGCCCTTTGGAGGAGTCATTAGTGGAAAGAAACAGGAAAGAAGCAAGGAGAATAAACACACCGATTTCACTCTCCTCCTCCCTTCCCTCCCATTGGCTAAACTCAGCTGAAAGCTAGAGGGCAAAGAAGTCAATTGCCCTAGTGCTTATAGGTCAGACTCCTGAGACACAGATAATGAAGGGTGCAGAATGAATCTTGACAGCAAGTTAAAAATAACCAGGACAAACAGACCATGCAAGTGATCATCTAAATACCCATACATGATACCTTGCAGGTTACAGCAGGTTGTACAATACCAGAATTGGGAGGATAAACACCAGGCTGAAAGTTAGGAGAGCAGAGCCCTGGTGACACCTCTGGTGTTCACAATCAGTGTGACTGAGAAAGTTTCTTCCTTTAGATCAAAGGTCTTTCCTATTAACTAAGAATGGAATTGTGCTAGAACAAAAGTCTCAAACTGGGAGCACATGGATCAAATCTTATGGCAGATGTGTATTGTTTGGCCTGTACAATGCTTTAAAATAAATCTGAATTACTCAACAGCATTTTAAAAACCTGAGGAAATGCACATAAGAATGTGGATTTCTAGCTTTCCTTGTGTTTCCACATGGCAACAATTGCCTATTTTGGCAGCGCCCTTACTCCCAATTCTACATGGTCCCACTTCACTCATGTATATTACCTGCCTGTTCCCTGCAGGAAGTACAGTTTGCAGTCCTTGAATGAGCTCTTTCTACTTCTAGGTTCAACAATCTGTGAAATTTAAGGCATCACTGTTTTATTTTTGCCTATGAACACAGGCTGTTTGAATTTTAGAATTGAGGTGGATTGGGAAGTTGGCAGGTGGTTATTTTTGCATGTCTTTCCTTACATCTGATACACAGCATATATGCAGTTTTGTGAAGCATATGGTTTTCCATGTGCATAGTTACACTTTGTTGATTTTTCCTTTTCCTAGGTTCTCCAAAACCCAGTAGAATAAACACAAGCTGCCTCTTAGAAAACAATTCTGAGCAAAAGCTCAGCCAGGGAGGAAAAATCGAGGGAAAGTGACCATGTTTGGGGTACAGGTTTCTACAGGTCACAAAGAACACGGCTCTTTTTCTCTTTTGCATGGCTTGTGATGGGTAGGGGTGTGACACACCTCACCAGTAGAGCCGCCTTTGCTCTCCAGGTGTTTGGCAGTGAATGGGGCAAAAAGGCGAATTCACCTCTCTCTCTGTAGCAGACTTTGAGTGAAAACACATGGAATGTTTTACCCAGTGACAGTCCCTGGGTTTTACATCTGCCAACAACCATGCCAGGAGCTGACAGAAAGAAGGAGAATCTTTTCCAGGCTCGGGGAAAGATAAATTTGAAAAGTAGTTTTTCTCTAAAGAGAAAAACTCAGCCCTGCTTAAAAGAAGCTAACAGTGATCTTGTCAGCCAGGGAAGCTTGTGGTAGACATCCATGGGAATTGCACTAACTTTCCCTGAGGGACCAAGAATCTGGAGCTCGGTAGCCAACCTTTTGTACTGACGCCGACTGCTCCCCAGCTCCATGAAGGATTCCCCTTTAGTCCATCCCTCAGGGCTTACTCTGTATATTGCTTCAGCTTCTGCTGGAAAATGATCCAGCCAAAGGATTAAAATGTTGTAAGAGAAGCTCCTAACTCCTTTTCTAGAATAAACAAGGATTGTGGCTTGAATGTAGGTTATTAAAATGTATTACTTTTCCTCTGGACAAGTCTGGCACTTGTTAATCACGTTTGTCTCGAGGAAAGGTAGATGTGTCTTGATCATTGCAGGCTGAACTGCCACTTGACAAAATTGTTAAGGGGCAAAGTTTGTCTTGATGATGCCTATTTTAGAACAGGAGGTCTGTTCCCTTTCTGGGGCCTCGTTTCTCACTCACTATTTGCCATTCCTATGCCTTTCCTGCACACATGGCACCTCCTATTGGCTTCATGTTCCTGCCTCACCTCTTAGCCTACCTATCCCTCAGCCTCCACCAAAGCTTACTTCTCCGTGACACTGTGTCATTGAGGTTTCCTGATGGGCAGGGTGACCATATAATTTAGTGTCCAAACTGGGACACTTTTGAGAGTAAAAGAGTTCCATTAATAACTGTCTTAGTCTGTTTGGGCTACTATACAAAGTACCATAGACTGGATGAACCATAGCCTTATAAACAATAGAAATTTATTTCTCGTAGTTCTGGAAGCTGGGAAGTCCAAGGTCAAAGTGCTGGCAGATTTGATGTCTGGTGAGGGCCCATTTCCTGATTTGTAGATGGTGCCTTCTTCCTGTGTCCTCACGTGGTGGAAGGGACAAACACACTCTCTTGGGCTTCTTTTATGAGAGCACTAATCCCATTAAGAAAGGCTCTGCCCTCATGACCTAATCACTTCCCAAAAGGCCCCATCTCCAAACATCACACTGAGGGTTAGAATTTCAACATATGAATTTGGGAGGTACATAAATATTCAGATCATAAGAACAATTGTACCTACATGACATTTTATTCACTCCAGAGAACGTATTTGTTTTTCCACAGGGGCCTTCGAGCAATATTTTGTCTTGACCCAAAGAGGGACTCTAAAAGGGGTCTTGGTCCAAAAAGGGATTGGGGATTCTGATATTCTGACATCATGTAGCAGGTGAGCTCAAAAACTTGGGGCACTAGAAGATCAAATTAAACCAAGTAAGCATCTGGACAGTCCTATTTATAAATATATAAATCTGATTCCCACCCTTAGAAACTTTTAATTTAATTTGGAAAGTCAGGACCAACAGAGATGAAAAAATGCTTGAAACAGGTTTAGAGAAAAAAAGGATGTGTGTTACTTTTAATTAAAACAAATTTCAACCCTCCATCCTCCATACCCTCCAACAAAGAAAAATGAAACACTGAACTATAATTGACAGAGCTGGGAACTTATATTCTGCAGGCAGGCAAAAAGAAGTAAATAGACCATAAAATAGCAAGAATTGTTAATAAGTGCTACGAGTGAAACAAACTAAGGGCAAAGGCAAACAGCCAAGTCGGGCGACTTCGGGTGTGGTCAA
>NW_007736020.1:67201-69854 GCF_000696425.1 Galeopterus variegatus
ATTCTGATATTCTGACATCATGTAGCAGGTGAGCTCAAAAACTTGGGGCACTAGAAGATCAGATTAAACCAAGTAAGCATCTGGACAGTCCCATTTATAAATATATAAATCTGATTCCCACCCTTAGAAACTTTTAATTTAATTTGGAAAGTCAGGACCAACAGAGATGAAAAAATGCTTGAAATAGGTTTAGAGAAAAAAAGGATGTGTGTTACTTTTAATTAAAACAAATTTCAACCCTCCATCCTCCATACCCTCCAACAAAGAAAAATGAAACACTGAACTATAATTGACAGAGCTGGGAACTTATATTCTGCAGGCAGGCAGAAAGAAGTAAATAGACCATAAAATAGCAAGAATTGTTAATAAGTGCTATGAGTGAAACAAACTAAGGGCAAAGGCAAACAGCCAAGTCGGGCGACTTCGGGTGTGGTCAAGGGAAGCCTCTCAGAGGAGCTGGCATTTGTCGGAGACCTGAAGTATGAGAACGACCCAGCCATGTGTAAGGGCAGAGGACAGCATCCAGCCAAAGGGGACAGCACATGCAAAAGCCTTAATTACTGGGTCATGCTTGAGGTCCTGAAAGAAGCTGAGGTGCCTTGAGGATGGGGAGAAAAGGACAGTGTAAAACAAGGTAAATTGAAGAGGTGGGCTGGGACCTTGAGGGCTTCCATAGTCTATATTTTATTGTAAGTGCAATGAGGATCGCTTGAAGTTTGTAAAATTTATCCACGCTGAAATGGACAGATCTTAAGTGTGCCATTCTACCAGGAGTAACGAATGCATACACCCTACACAAAAATTCCCTAGTCACAATATAGAATATGCCCATTACCCCAGAAAGTTCCCTCATCATGCCCCCTTCCAGTCAATGACCATCCCTGATGGGCAACCACTCTTCTGATTTCTATCACGCTATATGTTTTGCCTGTTCTCAACTTCATACAAACAAAATGATATACTATGTAGTGTTTCATGTCTAGCTTTCGTTCAGCATAACGTTTCTGAGATTCATCCAAGCCGATGATTCTTTTGTATCGCTAACTAGCATTCTGTTGTATAAGAATACAATAATCGGCTTATCCATTCTCCTGTTGAAGGACTTTTTCCTCCCACTTTTGGCTATTATGAATAAAGCTGCTATAAACATTTATATACAAATCTTTTTGAGGGCATATGCCTTCACTTGTCTGGGTAGATAACTAGGAGTGGAATTGCTGGGTCATAGGGTAGGTATATTATTATTTCCTTTTGTATTTTGAATTTTCAGCTTCATTGAGGTATAATTTACATACAACAAAATTCACGTATTTTAAGTAAATTATTTAATAACTTAACAAATATATACAGTGCATAACCATCACTACAATCATAACATAGAACTTTTATATCATCCCCCAGATCTCTTCATGCCTGTTTGCAGCCAATGCCCTTCCCCCACCCATTGCCCTTGGTAATCATTGATCTCTTTTCCGTCACCAGTTTTGCCTTTTCTAGACTTTCATATATTAATGAAATTATATATTTACATAGTATTTATGTCTCACTTCTTTCACTTATCATAATGCTATTGAGATTCATCCATGTTGATGCATGTATCAGTAGTTTATTCCTTTATATTGCTGAGTAATATTCCATTATATGGACATATGGATATGCTATCATTTGTTTATCTATTCATCACTTGATGAACATTTAGGTTGTTAAAATTTTTGACTATTATAAAACATTGCTTTAAACATTTAAATACAAGTCTTAAGATTGGTGTGGCTGGGTTATTAATTTATATGGAAGTGAGAAATGTATTCCAAAGTAGCTTTTCCATTTTGCATTTCCACTAACAATGCATGAGAGTTTCAGTGACCCCACGCCCTATTTTTTTAATTTTGCCATTCTAGTTTGTGTGTAGTAGAATGTCATTTGGTTTTGGCTTTTGACAGTTTATGGTGTGTCTAAATGTTGATCTTTTTGAGTTTATCCTACTTGGGTTTATTTTTGCAAATATTCTTTCTGCTCCTTAGCTACACCCCATCCTTATGGACTGTCATTATGCATCTGTTGGGACACTTGATAGTGTCCCACAGATCTCACGTTTGCTAATTCTTTCTTCAGCCACTTCAAATATGCTATCAAGTCCCTCTAGTGAATTTTCACTTCTGTTACTGTACTTTTCAGCTCCAGAATTTATATTTGGTTCTTTTGCATAATTTCTATCTCTTTATTGATATTCTCTGTTTGGTGGACATTGTTCTTGTAATTTCCTTTAGTTTTTTAGATGTGGTATACTTTAGTTCTTTGAAGATATTCAGAATAACTGATTTAAATTCTTTGTCTAGTTAAGGCCAATGTCTGTGCTTCCTTGGAGATAGTTTCTATTGGTTGCTTTTTTCCCTGTATATGCGTCATATTTTCTTGCTTCTTCACATATCTCATAATTTTTGTTAAAAACTGGACATTTAAAATAATATAATGTGGCAACTCTGGAAATCAGACTTTCTCCTCTCCCCAGGGTTTGTTGTTGCTTCTCTTTGTTGACGTTATTGTTTGTGTAGTGACTTTTCTGACCTAATTTTGTAAAATCTGTACTATGCATTGAAGGTAAACACTGAAGTCATGGCTCAGTTAGCTTAGTGGCCAGCTAATGATTGGACAG
>NW_007736021.1:0-1521 GCF_000696425.1 Galeopterus variegatus
CCGCGGCGCGGCCACGGGCCTCGGGAAGATCTCCCCGGAGTTGGAGAAGCAGTTGGCACAGCGCTGATTCAATCGCCAACAGACGCGGGGCTGGGGCTGGGGCAGGGGCGGGCTGGGCTGGGTTCCAAAGGGAGCTTGAATTTCTGAACTTGTTTTCTGAGTTCCTGGAGGCTCGGGGATTGGCATCCTCGGAGGACACGGGCCCAGGCCGCTCGGAGCCTCCGCGCGGTCCAGGGCCGGGTTAATCCGGGTGGAGGTGGCCAAGGCTCGGAACGCGCGGTCAGCCTCGTGCGCCCCGGTGAAGCTGGTTTCCGCCCTCCCCGCGCGGCCTCATGCATTTTCATTCCGAGCGGGCATTTTGTCTGCCGGTTGACATCAGATGCTAAATCAAGGGCTCCAATCAAGGAGCTGCGGAATAAAGGGGCCGCCTGTCTGGGCGCGGGCCCCCCGGAGCCGTGCCCCCTTCACCTTTGTGAAGGAAATTAACCTCGCGCTATTGAGCGCCGGTCGCGGCCAATCTGGACGCAAAAGAGACGCGTGCTGTCGACCGGGGGTTGGGGGGGCAATCTGTCCTCCGAGGCAGGCTGCGGCCTCCGAGGGGACAGGCTGCCTCCCCCGTGCCACCAGGAAAGCACAGCAGCGAAGACCCCACCCCTCGCCCCCTGCGCCCCCCGTTTGGACCAGACCGGACAGCCTGCGCCCATCCACCTCCCAGCCCAAGCCCCGGGAAACACAAAAGGCAGACTCTCTGGGGGACACGCCGGAACCCCACGAATGCGCAGTGGCCCTGATCATCTGCCGCTGGGGAACAAATAGCAAAGCCACATGAAGTGTCATGTTGTGAAGAAAAGGTTACTTTATTGAAAGAGGAGACAGACTTTTTTTTCTGCAAAGCTCTATACACCCAGATAGATTTTGCTGAGTTTTGCTTATGCTTAATTCCACTGAAGTTATTTAATTGCTTTGGATTTTCCCTCTGAAAATACCCTGGCGTGGAAATTAGGCTTTTCATAGAGTCCACATGAGTAATAAGTTGTGATTGGGGACATTTGTAATGGTGAGTTAATTAAGGGGTTAATCAAGGTGGTTAATCAGGGGAAAGATATTTGATGATTTTCTGTTTGTGATATTTAACCTACAGACTGAACAGAAAAATATACATAATGGAATATATTTTGAAAGGTCTCGCTCTAGTTTTAAAATTGCTAACTGTGATGAATGAAAAAAGTTAGAAATCCTAAAATGAATTTATCTAAAATGTATAAATATGTTTTGATCTAAAAGTAACTGATGTTATTTACTTGCTCTTTTGAGCGCTGATTAATACTGCTGATGAAATTAGAAGTAGGAAAGGGATTCCGAGACAGCTTTGGCCAATTTTATTTTCTAATCACGAATCCCATCTGGATTGTGGAATAATAGGGCGGGGGGGGGGGGTCTCGGCCCGGCGTCCCCAACTGACCGCGGGGGCTTTGTCTTGGATTTGCAACACCCCCTTCATTCAAACGAAAAAAGGGGAAG
>NW_007736021.1:2439-3729 GCF_000696425.1 Galeopterus variegatus
GGGGGGGGGGGGGGGGGGGTCTCGGCCCGTCGTCCCTAACTGACTGCGGGGTATTTGTCTTGCATATGCAACACTCCTTTCATTCAACAGATAACAGGGAGAGATCACCTTGTGAATCCTTTAAAAATAACAACACCCATACTTGTAAAGAAGGCGTGGGGAGAGGGGGGAGACCACCACCAGCAAAAGAACCCCAAACAAAACCCCTGCCTTAGCCAGTTCAAACAGGGCTTTGAATTTAGCCAAGGGAATCTACTGGACGCGGTGGAGATACTGAGATTCAATTCAATGATTCATTTCTTTTTCTTTATTGGTGGCTTCTAGTCTCCCAGCGGAAATGAAATCTGCTTTCAGACGGGTAAGATCAAACTAAATGGGAACTTGAAAGGTACAAGTATTCGAAACTCATTTCATAAGCCGGGGCTATGCTGCGCGCGCGCGCACTCCAGCAACCTCCGGGCAGGAGCAGCCGTGTGCTGGGTCGTGTGTCTCCGCCACCTCCTGCGTGATCTTTTCAGAATCTGCACGCCCGCAGGTCTGGAGATGTCAAGTCCGGATATTTGTCTTCCTCTGGGAAGAGCAAAGCTCCATTACACTGCGCCTGGCCTGTGCGCACTGCCATTCGGCTGGGGGACCGCGTGGAGTTGAGTTGAGGAGACACTGAGCGTTGATCGCCCCCCTCCAAAGGGGGCTTCGCAGGAGTCGGTGAACAAAAGGATCCAAGGCAGGTCACCGAAGAGTCCTTACCCAGCTCCGGGCAATTCCTCCCCTTCCCGCGGGGTCCTGGCCAGCGCTCCGGAAAAGTCCGGGGGCCTCTTCGCTGCTTGTCCTTGCAGACCCTGCTCGGGGTTCTTCCTCCGACGGCTGCGGAGCTGGAGGCCGCAGGGGCTGCAAGTGCTCCTGGCGTGCGGGGCTGCCGTCGGGGCGCGCGCCGGGGTTCACTCTGACGCCCGGCTCGTCTCGGAATCAAAGTCGAGGCTCCAGGGAGTTTCTAGAAAGCGCGAAGCTCGGCAATAGGCGCTAAAACGGGGAATTTCGGCCAAGGAATTGGCTGCTTGGGGTGTCGAGGAGCACAGGCAGCCCCCGAACTCGCGGGAAGAGAAGACCGGCCAGTCCACCATCTCATCCCCCGGTGGGGAGCGCGTTTGCAGACGCCCGGGAGAAGTTGTCGGAGTCCCTTCCTCAACCCCCTTCTGCTGCAGGCCCCTCTCCTGACTTCACAGGAGCCCCCACCCCCGGCCTCGGACCCCACGAGCCACGACCCGGCAGGAGCCGCTGGTGACCGCCGCA
>NW_007736021.1:6379-7083 GCF_000696425.1 Galeopterus variegatus
ATTTGATCGTCCATGCTGTTTCCTTCCCTCCCTCGCCTCCTGTTACTTTTCTTTTGCCTTCTAGTGATATTTGGGTGTCATAAAACCACAAGGAGCCGTTTTGGGAAAGGAGGTGGCCGGCTGTGTATTAAAAGCTGACATCTGTCAGGAGATCATGACAAGCATCAGGGAGGCAGGGTGGCTGCCTGTGATTTGGGGGCATAAAACTTTGGAAACCGAACTTTGGTATTTTCTTGTCGATATTCTTTGCTTAAAAGTATAGAATTCCAAGATCAGGCTCAGAGCCCAAGATGTCCCAGCTCAACAAGTGCTGAACACTAGGGCCTTCCAGGCCCACCCGGCTCTGCAGCACTGAGGCCTTGTGCGCACGAATCAGTCAAAAGCTCCAGATACTGGTCTCTCCGAGTTCCTTCTTCCGCCACACTTGATCGTCAGCTTTATTCTCCTAAATCTCTTAAAATAGCCAATTTTGAGCTGTGACCAATGACTGTGGAATTCTCCCCTTAATCTTAGGAAACGTGCTCCTCAGTGATAAAGCTCTCGAGTCTGCACATATTTACTACAATTCTCAGATTCGGAAGTTATTGAGCATAGACGCTCCCTTTCCTAGATTTGGGAAATGACCCACTTTCTAAGCATGAGACAAGGATTAAAATAATGTGACCCAATACACTTTTGGACTGAAATATATTTCTAGATGTTTT
>NW_007736021.1:8764-9590 GCF_000696425.1 Galeopterus variegatus
TTTACTGCCCACAAGTATTACTGGGTAAACGTGAAGAACATAACTGGTGGCAGAACATTCCAGGAAATCAAACAGAATCACACCCAAGGTAAAAACAAGTTTTACACAGAATGATCTCATTTTATTGCTAAAATGGATTATTCCGCACAGGAACATGCCTGGTATTTGTAAAGCGTCCCTGCCCCGAGAGTAGAGATGCGCGGACGTGCGCCACCTACTGGAACAATAGAAAACTACAGGCTTAAGTGAAGGTGGAAAAAATCGACACAAGCACGACGGGGCTTCGCCATCAAGCCAGGCTCTGCGACTTGTCTGTTCCTACAGAGCACTTCCAGGAACTAAACGAATGGAAGCAACGAAGCGGAGGCCGTGGCCACAACTAGATGATGCCCGGCCACGCATACATGGGCAGGTGGTAATGGTTATAGTCCAGGTAGTCGGCGACGCGCTGCTCCGCCAGGCTCCTGTAGATGGTTTCCTGGAAAACTCTTTGCAGGTATTGCCTGGGCTTCTCTCTCAGGTCTATTTCCTCGTTTTCTATGCGACGGGCTAACTGTTCTATGGAAGGGAGGTCTTCCTCCTGTAAGATACGGTAAGAGGCAGGATGCAGACATTACTTGGACTTAGCACCAGAACAGGGCAACTTCCTTAAAATGAAACAAATAGCGCTCCGCTCCCCAAGGACAGTAATTTTTTCCTACCTCTTAAAAACATGTTAATTGTGCAAAATATACATAACAATAAAATGTATCACTTTAGCCACTTTATTGTACAGTTCAGCGGCACTAAGCACCTTCACACTGTTGGGCAGCATCCCCACCATCCA
>NW_007736021.1:11311-12595 GCF_000696425.1 Galeopterus variegatus
TCTACTGGACTGTTCATTTATTAATGGTAAGAACTTATAGATAGAAAAAAATTTTCAAGCTATATGGAGGCATAAGGTAATTACCACTTGGTTGTTTAAGCAAAACACAGTAGGTGTCAGAGATTAGACACACGCAGCACTTGGAAGAATAGTCCGTGGAGGTCACAGGAATTCAGATTTAAACCAGCTTAACAAGGCGGTGAGAGGAGAAAAAAAGCAACTGATGCCCTAACTACATATTGGAGGTGCTGACAGTGATGAGTGCCACCGATGTGTCCCCATGGATATGTTCTACAATACGTATGGAGCTGGTTCTTAATTCTTCTGGAGAATTGTATCAAATTAACACAAAAACAGCGACCTTACTAGAATCATAGAAGACTCAGGGGTCGTCGCTGTATAACGCTGTTCTGACACTGGGCTGAGGAGTGTAAAATCACACAGTGGGACTTTGAAGTTCATCAGGACAGATTCTGCTGTAGACTGTAAGCAGGTCTGTGCACATCTGCCTCTGACAGTGTGACCGCCTCCCTCTCACAACGCTCACCTGTGACCAACTCACCTCCCGCGATGCCACACACCAGACATGATCTTGGGTTTCTGGCTTCTTTCACTTAGCAGAATGTTTTGTTTTGTTTGTTATAATATTCTGAAAGCTCCTTTCTTAATTTTATTTATTTATTTTTAAATTTTATTTTTACTGACAAATAATAATTGTATATATTTATGGGGTACAATGATGTTATGATNAAAAAAGCAACTGATGCCCTAACTACATATTGGAGGTGCTGACAGTGATGAGTGCCACCGACGTGTCCCCATGGATATGTTCTACAATACGTATGGAGCTGGTTCTTAGTTTTTCTGGAGAATTGTATCAAATTAACACAAAAACAGTGACCTTACTAGAATCATAGAAGACTCAGGGGTCGTCGCTGTATAACGCTGTTCTGACACTGGGCTGAGGAGTGTAAAATCACACAGTGGGACTTTNATTTTATTTTTACTGACAAATAATAATTGTATATATTTATGGGGTACAATGATGTTATGATACATATATACATTGTGGAATGACTAAATCAAGCTAAGTAACATATTCATTACCTCATATACTTATTTCTTTGTGGTGAGGACATTTAAAATCTACTCTTGTAGCAATTTTGAAATACACATTATTATTAAGTATAGTCACCATGTGACTACGCCATGCACTAAAACTTATTCCTCCTGCTAATTGAAATTGTGGACCTTTGAACAACACCTGCCCAGTCCCGCCCTCCC
>NW_007736021.1:13323-13860 GCF_000696425.1 Galeopterus variegatus
CCTCACCTCATCAGATGTATGATTTGCACGTATCTTCTCCCGATCTGTGGCTTGTCTCTTCACCTGTTTATTTGTTAACTGTTTCCTTTGCTATGTAGAGCTTTCCAGTTTGATACAAACCCACGTATCTATTTTTGCTTTTGGCATCTGTGAAGGTTAATTCTAGATGTCAACTTGGTTAGATGAAGGAATGCTGAGAAACCTGGTAAAGCAATCTTTTCAGGTGTGTCCATGAGGGTGTTTCCAGCAGGGATTAGTGTGAGAGTGTGAGTGGCCTGGGTGTGAAAGACCCACCCTCAGTGTGGGTGGGAACCATCCAATCCACTGGGGGTCCAGAGAGAACAAAAGACAGAGGACAGAGATGCAGCTCTCTCTCGATCCACTAGAGCTGGGACACACTCTTCTCTCCTGTCCGTGGACATCAGAGCTTGAGATTCTTCAGCTTTTAAGTTCCAGAAATTACACCAAGGACACCATCAGCTTCCCTGGTTCTGAGGCCTTTGGACTGAGCCACGTTACCAGCATCCAGTTTATAGA
>NW_007736021.1:14635-24587 GCF_000696425.1 Galeopterus variegatus
CATCAGCTTCCCTGGTTCTGAGGCCTTTGGACTGAGCCACGTTACCAGCATCCAGTTTATAGATGGCCTATCGTGGGACTTTTCTTCATAGCCACGTGAGCTAATTCCCCTAATAAATCCCTCTCACATAATTATAACATATCCTATTGATTCTGTCTCTCCGAAGAACCCTGACTAATACAGCATCATAAATACTTTCCAAGATCAGTGGCAAAAAAATCCCTTGCAAGATCAAGGGCAAAGATTTTCCCTCTATGTTTTCTTCTAGAAGTTTTACAGTTTCAGGTCTTATGTTTAAATCTTTAATCTATTTTGAGTTCATTTTTGTATACAGGGTGAAGTAAGGGGCTGATTTCATTCTTCTGCATGTGTATGTCCAGTTTTTCCAACACCATTTATTGAAGAAGCTGTCCTTTCCCCATTGTGTGTTCTTGGCACCTTTGTTGAAAATCAATTGACTATAAATGTGTGGGTTTATTTCTGAGCTCTCTATCCATTCTGGTAGTTAATATACCTGTTTTTATGCTGGTAGCATGCTTTTGGAATACTATAGCTTTGTAATATGTTTTGAAATCAGAACAAGTGCTACCTCCAGCTTTGTTCTTTCTCAAAATTGCTTTGCCTATTCGAGGTCTTTTGTGGTTCCACATGAATTTTAGAATTGTTTTTTCTATCTCTGTGAAGAATAACATTGGAATTTTGATAGGGATTTCATTGAATCTGTAGATTGTTTTGAGTAGCATGGACATTTTAACAGTATTAATTCTTCCAATCCATGAACACAGGCTATCTTTCCATTTCCTTCTGTCATCTTTACTTTCTTTCATCAGTGTTTTATAGTTTTCAGTATACAAATCCTTCACCTCCTTGGTTAAATTTACTGCTAAGTAATTTTAATGCCGTTGTAAGTGGGATTTTTTTAAAGTTTCTTTTTCAAATGGTTAATTGTTAGTGTATAGAAATGCTACTGATTTTTGTATGTTGATTTTGGATTCTGCAACTTTACCAAATTTGTTTATCAGTTCTAACAGTTTTTTGTTGGAGTCTTTTAGGACTTTCTATATATAAGATCTCAAACAGAGACACGTATACTTCTTCCTTTCCTATTTAAATGCCTTTTTTTTTTCTTGTCTAATTGCTCTGTCTAGGACTTCTAATCTTATGTTGAACAGAAGTGGTGAGAGTGGGCATCCTTGTCTTGTTCCTGATCTTAGAGGAAAAACTTTCAACTTTTCACCATTGAGTATATGGTGTTAGCTGTGGACTTGTCATATATGGCCTTTAGTGTTGAGGAACATTCCTTCTATATCTAATTTGTTGAGAGTTTGTTTTTATTATGAAAGGATGTAAATTTCGTCAAATGCTTTCTCTTCATTTATTGAGATGATGATATGGTTTTTGTTCTTCTAGTATAATGTTTTGAGGTTCATCCACTTTGTAGAATGTATCAGCACTTCATTTCTTTTCATGGCTGAATACTATTCCATTGTGTGGAAAGACAACGTTTAGAGCACATTTGTTTATTTATTGATCACTTAATTGACATTTGGGTTGTTTCCTCTTCTGGTTATTCTGAATAGTACTGCTTTGAACATTGGTGTACAAGAATTTGTTTGAATAACTCTTTCTCTTCTTTTGGATATATACCAAGGAGTGCAATTGTGGGATCATGTGGTAATTCTATGTATAACTTTGTGAGGAACCATCAAACCATTTTCTATAGCAGCTGCACAGTTTGTATTCCTACCAAAAATGTTCAGGGGTTCCAATTTTTCCACATCCTCACCACCACTATTATTTCCCATTTATTTTTATTACAGCCATTCTAGGGGGTGTGAAGGGGTATCTCATTGTGGTTCTGATTTGCATTTCCCTAATGATAAATGATGCTGAACATCTTTTCATGTAAATGGATTTACTTCTGGACTCTCAATTTTATTTCATTGATCTATATACGTCTAGCCTTATGCAAGTACCACAATGTCTCGGTTACTATTGTTTATAGTGAGTTTTAAAATCGTTAAGTGTGATATTCAATTTCGTTCTTTTTTTACCCCTGAAATAGTTTTGGCTATGAACTCCATATGAACTCAGGATTAGCATTTTCATTACTATGAAAGATGCCCTTAGCTTGATTAAATCTTTCTACAATGTATACGTAGATCATAACATCATTCTACTGCATAAATATATATAATTATTATTTGTCAATTAAAAATTTTAAAAGACCACACACTAAAACTGCTCTTGGGATTTTGATAGGATTGTATTGCATCTGTAGATTGTTTGGGTTAAACTGCCATCTTAACAANTTTCCCATTTATTTTTATTACAGCCATTCTAGGGGGTGTGAAGGGGTATCTCATTGTGGTTCTGATTTGCATTTCCCTAATGATAAATGATGCTGAACATCTTTTCATGTAAATGGATTTACTTCTGGACTCTCAATTTTATTTCATTGATCTATATACGTCTAGCCTTATGCAAGTACCACAATGTCTCGGTTACTATTGTTTATAGTGAGTTTTAAAATCGTTAAGTGTGATATTCAATTTCGTTCTTTTTTTACCCCTGAAATAGTTTTGGCTATGAACTCCATATGAACTCAGGATTAGCATTTTCATTACTATGAAAGATGCCCTTAGCTTGATTAAATCTTTCTACAATGTATACGTAGATCATAACATCATTCTACTGCATAAATATATATAATTATTATTTGTCAATTAAAAATTTTAAAAGACCACACACTAAAACTGCTCTTGGGATTTTGATAGGATTGTATTGCATCTGTAGATTGTTTGGGTTAAACTGCCATCTTAACAACATGAAGTTTTTTGTGCCTGGCTTGTTAGCTCAGTTGGTTAGAGCATGGTGCTGATAACACGAAAGGTCCAGGGTTCAATCCCTGGGCCAGCCAGCCACAAAAAAAAAAAAAAAAAAAAAAAAAGTTTTCAAATCCATGAACACAGATGTCTATATATTCAGGTAGGCTTTCATTTCTTTCAGAAATTTTTTTTTAGCTTTCAGTGTACAAGTCTTACACTACTTTCTAATGTAGACAATTGATTATTGTGTGTTGATCTTGTATCCTGCAACTTTGCTGAATTCACTTATTATCTCTAATGGTTATTTTGTGGATTCTTTACAATTACATTATCTGAGAATAGAAATGGTTTTACTTTTTTTCCCCAGTGTGGATGCCTTTTATCTCTTTTTCTTGCCTAATTGCTCTGGCTAGAACTTCTAATACAATGTTGAATATAAGTGGTAAAAGCAGACGTTCTTGTCTTATTCCAGATCTCAGGGATAAGATTTCAGCTTTCAGTCATTCACCATTGAGTGTGACATTTAACTGTGAGTTTTTCATAAATGCCCTTTATCAGATTGGGTAAGTTCACTGATATTGCTGGGTTTTTTGTTTTTTTTTTTTTTAGTGTTGTAATAAAAAATAGCATGTTTGATTTTGTCAAATGCTTTTCTGGAATCAATTGAGATGACAGTGTTTTTTTCCCCCTTTATTCTATTAAAGGGGTGTAATACATTGGTTTATTTTCATATGGTGACCCACCCTTACATTCCTAGAGTAAATCTTACTTGGTCATGGTGTATAGTACTTTTAATAGTGCTGCTGGGTTGGTTTGCTAATATTCTGCTGATGATTTTTGCATTTAAATTTGTAAGGGATATTGGTCGGTAGTTTTGTTTTCTTGTAGTGTTTTTGTCTGGCTTTCATATCAGATAGTGCCAGCCTCATAGAATGGTTCCCCCCACTTCTATTTTTTGGAAGAATTCAAGAGGATTCATCTTAATTCTTCTTTAAACATTTGGTAGATCTCACTAGTGATGGTTATCTGGTCCTGGGCTTTTCTTTGGAGGTTTTTTTCCCTTCCAAATTTCATTTTATTTTGTCAATATACAACGTGGTTGATTATTGTGGCCCATTACCAAAACCTCCCTCTCCCTTTCCCCCCTCCCTCCCAACAATGTCCTTTCTGTTTCCTTGTCATATCAACTTCAAGGAATTGTAATTGTTATGTCTTCTTCCCTCTCCCCGCTTCCTGATTTTTTTGTGTATTTATTTATTTATTTTTAGCTCCCACAAATAAGTGAGAACATGTGATATTTCTCTTTCTGTGCCTGACTCGTTTCACTTAATATAATTCTCTCTAGGTCCATCAATGTCATTGCAAATAGCAGTATTTCATTCTTTTTATAGCTGAGTAGTATTCCATTGTGTAGATATACCACAGTTTCTGTATCCACTCACCTGATGATGGACATTTGGGCTGGTTCCAACTCTTAGCTATTGTAAAGAGTGCTGCAGTGAACATTGGAGTACAAGTATACATTCAACTTGATGATTTCCAAACCTCTGGGTATATTCCCAGCAGTGGGATAGCTGGGTCATATGGTAGATCTATCTGCAATTGTTTGAGGAACCTCCATACCATTTTCCATAGAGGCTGCACCATTTTTCAGTCTTACCAACAATGTATGAGAGTTCCTTTTTCTATGCAACCTCGCAAGCATTTATCATTCACAGTCTTTTGGATATTAGCCATCCTAATTGGGGGGAGATGGTATCTCAGCGTGGTTTTGATTTGCATTTCCCAAATGCTGAGTGATGTTGGGCATTTTTTCATGTCTGTTGGCCATTCATATATCTTCCTTTGAAAAATGCCTATTTAGTTCTCTTGCCCACTTTTTAATTGGATTGCTTGTTTTTTTTTCTTGTAAAGTTGTTTCAGTTCCTTGTATATTCTGGATACTAATCCTTTGTCACATGTATATTTTGCAAATATTTTCTCCCACTCTGTTTGTTCTCTTTTAACTCTGTTGATTGTTTCTTTTGCTGTGCAGAAGCTTTTTAGTTTGATATAATCCCATTTGTTTATTTTTCCTTTGGTTGCCTGTGCTTTTGGGGTCATATTCATGAAGTCTGTGTCCAGTCCTACTTCATGAAGTGTTTCTCCTATGTTTTCTTTAAGAAGTTTTATTGTTTCAGGATGTATATTTAAATCCTTAATCCATTTTGAGTTGATTTTAGTATATGGTGAGAGGTATGGGTCTAGTTTCATTCTCCAGCATCTGGATATCCAGTTCTCCCAGCACCATTTGCTGAAGAGGCAATCTCTTCCCCAATGTATAGGCTTGGTAACTTTGTCAAAGATCAGATGGCTGTAGGTGTGTGGGTTGATTTCTGGGTTCTCTATTCTATTCCTTTGATCAGTGTGTCTGTTTTTATGCCAGTACCATGCTGTTTTGGTTATTATGGCTTTGTAATATAGTTTAAAGTCAGGTAGTGTTACGCCTCCAGCTTTATTTTTTTTTTTTCGCTCAGCATTCCTTTGGCTATGAATGGTCTTTTGTTATTCCATATAAATGTCTGGATAGTTTTTTCCATTTCTGAGAAAAATGTCATTGGAATTTTGATGGGGATTGCATTGAATTTGTAGATCACTTTGGGTAGCTTGGACATTTTCACAATATTGATTCTTCCAATCCAAGAGCATGGGATATCTTTCCATCTCCTATTATACTCCCTAATTTCTTTCAGCGGTGGTTTGTAGTTCTCATTATAGAGATTTTTCACATATGTGGTTAACTCAATTCCTAAGTATTTTATTTTTTTTGGTGGCTACTGTAAATGGGCAAGCTTTCTTGATTTCTCTTTCTGCATGTTCACTATTGGAGAATAGATTATTGATTCAATATCTTACTTGTTATAAGTCTGTTGTATTAGTCTGTGTCTGTTGCTTATAACAGAATACCTGAAAATGGGTAATTTACAAAGTAATGAAATTTATTTCTTTGAGTTTTGGAGGCTGGAAAGTCCAAAGTCCAGGTCACACATCTGCTGATGGCCTTCTACAGTAACACAGGGTGTCACATGGCAAATGGACTAAGCAAGAGAGCTAACCTCCTCACTTGCTCTCCTTTTAAAGCCATCAGAACCACACACATAACCACCCATTAAACCATCACTGAATCAATCCATTCATGAAGGTAGAGTCCTCACAATCTAATCACTTCTTAAAGGTCCCACCTTTCAATAACCATAATAGGACTTCCCATCATCTTAACACTGTTACATTGGGGAAAAAGTTTCCAGTATATGAACCTTTGGGGGACACAATTTAACCCATAGCATCTGTTGAGATTTTCTATTTCTACTTGAGTCAATTTTAGTTTGTATATTTCTAGGAATTTGTTCACTTCATTTAGGTTATCTAACTGGTTGCCACATAATCATTTATTGTATTCTCTTATAAGACTTTATTATTACTGTAAGGTTGGTAGTAATGTCTCTGCTTTCATATCTGATTTTAGTAATTTGAGTCTTTTTTCTTAGTCCATCTAGCTAGAGGTTTGTCAATCTTGTTGATCTTTTCAAGAAGCAACTTTTGATTTTATCTATTGTTTTCTGTTCCCTATTTTATTTATCTCTGCTCTAATCTTTATTATTTCCTGTCTTTGCTAGCATTGGGTTTAGTTTGTTTTCTTTTTGAGTTCTTTTAGGTATAAAATTAGGTTATTGAACTGAGAGATCTTTCCTTTCATTATGTAGGCATTTATAGCTATAAATTTCCCTCAAAAACTGCTTTCACTGGGTCTCGTAAATTTTTGTATGCTGTATTTACATTTTTATTCATCTCTAAGTATTTTTTTTTTTTTTTCGTGTCCGGCAATGGATCGCAACCCTCAGTGCTGCACCCGCACCTCGCTCAGCCAGTGAGCAGGAACCGGTCTGTATGTGGGATCTGAACCCTTGGCGGGAGCGCCGCCGCACTCCCAAGCGGCGCACTGTAGCAGTGCGCCACCGGGCCGGCCCCATCTCTAAGTATTTCTAATATCCCTTTTGATTTCTTCTTTGACCCACTGGTTGCTTAAGAGTGTGTTATTTAATTTTCACAAATTTGTAAATTTTTCAGTTTTCCTTCTGTTATTGATTTCTAGCTTTATTCCATGTGGTTGAAGAATATACTTTTATGATCTTTTAAAATTTATTGACACTTGTTTTGTGGCCTCTCCTGAAGAACGTTCTGTATGTTCCTGAGAAGAATGTGCATGTTCTGTGTGTTCCTGAGAAGAATGTGCATTCTGCTGTTGTTGGGTGGAGTATTCTATGCAAGTCTGTTAGGTTTAGGTGATTTATAGTGCTGTTCAAGTCCTCTATTTCCTTACTGATTTTCCACCTGGTTGTTCTATCCATTATTGAAAGCGGGATATTGAAGTCCCCAATCATTATTTTAGAAATATCTATTTCTTCCCTCAATTCTGTCAATTTTTGCTTCATATTTTTGCACTCTGCTGTTAAGTGTGCATATGGTTATAATTATTATATCTTTCTGAAAGGATTTTGAAGGATAATTTTGACTACACAGAATTTGACCTTAGTCAGTGACTCTTTGGCTTCAGCCACAGTTAAAATGCAGTACCAGTGAATTTATAATCTGTTCTCTTTACAAGTACAAAAGGACTTGAGATGTCTTATAATGAGATTGTTATTTTAAATAAATGATACTCAGATTAGAGATGACTTCTAACAATCATAGATAATAGTTTTTATTTCTTGCTCCACATGTGGAGGGAGAGAAAAGTTGATATATCAAGCTCTAGGATGTTATAGTTAATTTGACTGGACCTCTGTACTTCCTTGAAGACAAGGTAGAAAGCAAAATGAAATGGATTACATAAACTCAATATTTGAGAAGAGGAATTACTGTTATTCTCAAGAGCAGGTTATCCATTTTATTTCCCTATTACCAGACTCTTAAATAAAATTCCTGCATGTGTTATATGGTGACAGAGTTTGGATGTTATTGTCCTGCCAAAGCTCATGTCAAAATCTGATCCCCAATGTGGCAGTTTGGGGAGCAGTTTGGGTCATGGGGGTGGATCCCTCATGAGTGGATTAATGCTCGCCCTGGGGGGACGGGTCATGAGTGATTTCTCACTTTTATTAGTTCCCACAAGAGCTGGTTGTTTAAAAGACCCTGGCACCTCCCCTCTCTCTCTTGCTTCCTCTCGCCATGTGATCTGCTTGTACACACCAGCTGCCTGCTACTTTCTGCCATGAACAGAAGCATTCTGAGGCCCGTGCCAGATGTAGCTGTCCCAGAATCAGGAGCCAAATAAACCTCTTTATAAACTACCCAGTCTCAGGTATTCTGTTATAGCAACACAAAAACAGACTAATACATATGGTTATCACTTCTGTTGCCAGCCCATCTCCACCAGTACTGTCACCAGCACTGCTGCTTGTGGTGGCCAGCACTCACTGAGCCCTTCTCCCGTGCCATGTGCTGGCACATACTCCCTCTGTCACTCCTCCACAGCTCTCTGATGTGGACCAGCCAGTCCCTGTTCCACTGGCTGGGAATTGGAGGATCTGCCCAAGGCCATATGGAATAGTCCAACTGGGCCAGCAGCAGACACCACTCCAGGCATTACCCCTTCCTGGGGCCTTTCCCCCTTGACAAATGGGAAAGCTGAAAACAGAACAATCCCCTGGGGAAGGTTATTCTTCCAGAGGCCTCACTTCCTGGAAATCTAGAAAACCCACAAGAATGGTTGGGAGTCCTTAGTGTGCCTTCGACACATGCCCACAGCCACCTGTGGTGTGCTGGCTGGGCCTGCTGGCCATGCTAAGTTCATCCACCCAAACTGGTCCACTGCAAATGTCAGTTCATGGACAGAAGTTTGAGGGTGTCCCAGTGAGTGCCGTGAAAAGAGCCAGATGCCATTTGGTTGTCAGTTCCCTTGGAAAGGGGAGGGGAAAGCATCCCTTCTAAGATTGACACTGAACAGCACTCACTGAGCCCTTCTCCCGTGCCATGTGCTGGCACATACTCCCTCTGTCACTCCTCCACAGCTCTCTGATGTGGACCAGCCAGTCCCTGTTCCACTGGCTGGGAATTGGAGGATCTGCCCAAGGCCGTATGGAATAGTCCAACTGGGCCAGCAGCAGACACCACTCCAGGCATTACCCCTTCCTGGGGCCTTTCCCCCTTGACAAATGGGAAAGCTGAAAACAGAACAATCCCCTGGGGAAGGTTATTCTTCCAGAGGCCTCACTTTCTGGAAATCTAGGAAACCTACAAGAATGGTTGGGAGTCCTTAGTGTGCCTTCGACACATGCCCACAGCCACCTGTGGTGTGCTGGCTGGGCCTGCTGGCCATGCTAAGTTCATCCACCCAAACTGGTCCACTGCAAATGTCAGTTCATGGACAGAAGTTTGAGGGTGTCCCAGTGAGTGCCGTGAAAAGAGCCAGATGCCATTTGGTTGTCAGTTCCCTTGGAAAGGGGAGGGGAAAGCATCCCTTCTAAGATTGACACTGAAAACCCCTTGGCTCTGTGCAAAACGTTCACTGAGGAGGTCAAGTCTGGGGTTATGGAAGATTTGGGCATAGAGTCTTGATGGGATCACTAGGAAATGAGTGACTCTTTCCCATGGGGGCTGTAGGAAACTGCAGGTTACATTTTGAGAGGAACGGAGGTGTCTGAGGAGCTGAGCACAGCTCAGTAGGCACCGGGCTTACAACTCAGATTCCAACCTGAGCCGACCCCCTCGCAGCCCCGAAAAGAAGTGCAGGAGCCTGTTTGTTCCACAGCATCTCTAACACGGACACTGCAGTGGAAGGACCTGGGCAGTGTGTGACCCTGGCCCTTAGCCACTGTGCCTTCTGCTTCCCTCATTTCCATTTACCTGATGCTTCCTACCTGTGTGCATGCTGAAGGCATTGCAGTTTGGTTTTAACTTTAAACCTACGTTTCCCCATTTGAATCTAGCTCAGATTCATAAATGACTGACATTTCCCCATTGGGCCATAGGAGTAGAAGTGACGGGAGGACCAGGAGGAGAAGGCAGGTGCTGCAGCTCGCACGTCATTGGGCATCGGGTGTGACCTCTCTCTGTGCTGTCCCAGAGGGTAGCTTACACCCCGG
>NW_007736021.1:25042-25831 GCF_000696425.1 Galeopterus variegatus
GCGCGCAGATACAGCCGTGCCCAGGCTGCAGCCAGCACTGTCGGCTGGTCACGCAAATACAGGCAGCTGTAAAAAGGGCAAAGGAATCTGCCCCGCATAAAAGGGTTTAAATAAAATCACTTTCCCTGAAATATCTCCGTCTATGTTTACTTACTCCATAGTTTCCTTATAAGTACAGTTGGCTTAAAAAGTAAAACCATAAAATGGGAGTGTAGGGAAAAGGCCAAAAGATCAGCAACTATCCACGGCTTATCATTTGCAAGGAAAATCCACATATCTATTATTACGCTTACCTCCTTGGAGGCTAAGATTTGGCGTAACTCTTTCTTGAGATCAATAAAACGATCGTGGAAGATGGCCATGCACCAGGGCTCCGTGAAGTAGCTAGTAAGGAAAGAGGAGATTCAGTTAGCTGGCAGCCCTCTCATTACCGCTAATAAAGTATTTACCTGCTTTTTTGCCTTTATAAATTACAGTTCTGGCCCCACTGCAATCATTTGCTCATAAAATGCCTTGTGGAGCAGCCTGGACAATCAATTTTTTAAATGGATGTTCCTGCGGTAAGGCCAGGTTCCATAATTACATGTAAAGTGGTTTAATTCAGAGCTAGGGCAAGACCCAGTGAAGAATCCTGATTTTATCAGAATTTAAAAGCCTGAAGACTTGTAAAGAAGGGTCCCTCCGTTATCTGCCCTCATTTGAGAAAAACAGATTGCAGGATTAACTGAACTTCTGCATAAACAAATTAAATTTGGGTAGACAATAACACAAATGTTGTTCATCATTAAG
>NW_007736021.1:26296-29172 GCF_000696425.1 Galeopterus variegatus
ACTTCTGCATAAACAAATTAAATTTGGGTAGACAATAACACAAATGTTGTTCATCATTAAGTTTTCTGGATTAATAATGACCAGAAAAACAGGCCACCTCGGTGTTGCAACACCGTCTTCGTGCAGTTGCATGGATGCTTAATTGAATCTCTTTCGGAGAGCCACTCTTTAGCTAACTTTTCACTGAAACTGAATAAATAGGTGATGGTTGAAAATTTGATGCATTCTTGGAACATTTATTGGTGTCGTACTTTATTTCAATGCTAAGTATCTTGGAACAAGAAGCTTAACTTCTTCAGGGTCAGAGCCACATTGATTGTGTGGGCTTTGCTCTCCTCTGGATGTGAGTCTGTTGTTCCTGTGATTGTTAATGGATGTCACATGTGTGCTCAGGGGAAGAAAACAAGGGTGCTCCTGTGCAGACAAGCACCTTCTGCTGTCCGAGACTTAAAGTCAGTTCTTAGGGACAGGGGTAAAGGGCCCCAGGGGCCACAGAGGC
The DNA here is from genome assembly GCF_000696425.1 of Galeopterus variegatus. Lineage (NCBI taxonomy): Eukaryota > Metazoa > Chordata > Mammalia > Dermoptera > Cynocephalidae > Galeopterus > Galeopterus variegatus. The sequence continues at coordinate 26,796 of NW_007736021.1, forward strand.
GTCAGAAGATGGATGTCATGAGCCTGTGTTAGGATCAGCATGGCACACAACTCTATCGGTTATTACCTACCACCTAGCTACTGTACCAGACTATGACCTTGTTTCCTGCTTAATGGCCTACCTTGCTGTTCAGGTCATACAGCCACCCAGCTATTAATTTTCCATTAATACTATCTCTGTGCCCACTATGTGCCCAGCACTCTTCTGGGTTCTGGGGAAACAGCAGGCACCAGAACAGACAAACATCCCTGCCACCATGGAGCTTAGATTCTTGACATAAATGGAAATATACAGCATGTAAGCTAATGATAACTGCTTAGAAGAAACTGTAAATGAAGGAGGGACAGGGGATGGGACATGTTGGGGAGGGGAGGGCAATGACAGGCTAACTCCTGAGGCAGTGACTTAGTGAGCAAAGCCCTGAGGGACGTGGGAGAGCATCCGTGGATATCTGGGGGAAAAGCATTCCAGGGAGAGGGAACAGCATGTGCAAACACCCAGAGGCAGGAGTGTGCCTGGAGATAAACAAAGGGCAGTGGGAGGAGATGAGCCCAGGAAGGTGGCGGTGGGGAGAGGATGCTCCTGGTGGATGACTGGCTCCACGGGCAGCTAGTTCAGCAACTGCACACAGCAGGTGTCCTATAAACATCCACCGAATGACAGCACACTGCCCTGTATATGTTCACTGCACCCTGTACATTCTAGGCCTGGCTCTCAATGGTCTTTCATAAATACAGAACAGAATTTTGCTAAATAAATAGGTGGCAAATAGGAAATTTCTCTGGGAAATGCTGCAAGATGGGAAGTTTTAAGGGAGGAAGCATGTCATTGGGAACCATGGGAAAGCTGTGCATGGAACCAGGGTTTAAGGACGGCGGTGCTGAGTCCCTGCAGCCCAGAGGCCATGGGTGTCAGACAGCACCTCGTGGGAACCTGTCAGTACTGCTCCTCTCTGCAGCTGCTCACGGATACCCAATCCTGAATGTCGCACTGATGGCAGTCCTGCTGGGGTTGTGGGCGCCTATAGCCCCTGGCCAGCATGCACCCACTGCAGCAGAGGAATCAGTGTGGGCTGGCCACCTGGGGAGGGATCAGCTCAGTGGCGTGATGTCTGACCACATCTCCTCAGACCAGTGTGCCAATACTGGCCTCAGTGCAGACACTCAAGCTCAGCTCTGCCAGGATGCTCCCTGCCTCGCAGGTCTAAACAGCTTCTAGAAAAGCTTCAGGGAACTGTGGACTTGCAAATCTTGAAACGTTCCTAATTCCCAAGTTAGAAACCAATGGGCTCTCTTTAATTTGTCACTGTCTTTCCTCCATTGCTGAACCCCCTACGTTTGTTCCCATGACAGAAACTAAAGTTCCCACCTTCTTGGTTTGGGGTCTACAGCCACATCCCTCCAGGTGGCATACCCTCTCTCTCTCTGCCTCCCTCACCGCCAGCACCACCCGCTTCCAACAACCCAGGGGCTGTTCTGGCGTATCCCCTGCCCAGCGCTTTTCCAACTCTGCCCTCTGCTGCCCACCAGTGACTCTTCCTCATCTGCTTCAAAGAGCACATTCTGGGGAAACTCCAATTCCTGTAGGAATCCACTGCTGCTTTCCTGAGGTCTGGGCCACCATCTAAACACCCACATACCCACAGCCTCTGCCCACGAAACCCAACACAGGTTGCTGGAGAAGCCAGTGGCCCTTAATCCTCTGACCACAGTGCCCGGGGTGGTCAGAGAGAAAGTTGGGTGCTTTTGCAAATTCTTTCTTTTGCTGGCTTTGAAACTCCATGGCCTCTCACACCAGTGTCCCGCAGAAGTGGCACCTGGACACTTGACGACCCTGTTCCCATCACAGTGCATTAAACAGTTTGCAGACCAGTGATCTAAGAGACCTGCAGTTTTCTTTCTTTTACACTCCTCACCACTGCCACCTGTGGCACCACATTTGGGGATCCTTGTCCAGAGGTGACAATCTCTGTAGCAAGCTCCTGCTACCAACATTCCCAGACCTTGTCAGTAGCAGCCATTTTTATCTGTAAAATAGCTCTATTTGGATTTTTTCCCTCTCAAGAAATAAGTCTTGGGTTTCATTAAAGCAAAGCATGATAATGAAAAAGACAGCTTTGAAACCAAACCAGCAGGTTGACTTCTGATGGCTCCTTCTCAATTTTACTGCTGCTTCAGTGTGGTCCCCAGTGACAACTTCCAAGGGGGCCTGAGAAGACAATGCTCCCAGTCAGGGAGAGCTGGTGCATCACCGAGGGGAGGGCGCAGGCTCCTGCTCCGTCTGGAGAACAGCTTCTGCCACATCCATCTGCAACACCAGACTGCTCACAGCCTGCCAGATGAGCTAAACATGCATCAAGTGACCCCCTCAGCCGGGA
>NW_007736021.1:29715-31254 GCF_000696425.1 Galeopterus variegatus
CAGACTGCTCACAGCCTGCCAGATGAGCTAAACATGCATCAAGTGACCCCCTCAGCCGGGAGTGAAACAGGGATCTCAGACTTGGTCAGACCTGAAGCACGAATCCTGGACGATCTCCTGTTCCAACAGCAAGCCTGATCAGAAGGCAGGTAGAACGGAATGGAATTAAAGAAGAAAGTGACTAGCAGATAAGCTGCAGTTTCCAAGATGCCCCCGTTCTGCTCTGTTTACAGGCCTTCGGGTCAGGCTCCTGAGTGGGTGGATAATTAGCAGCACTTCCTTAGTCAGGAGAAGTAACTGCTATTTGGTCAGGTTGGTGCTAGACATAGGCGTTTTAGATGGCAGTGAAAAGGATCGTTTCCTCCATGAAAAAAATACCCACACGCAAAATCTACCCAGTGAAGAATCTTACTTACGAGGTTCTTGCCCAGAAACTATTTGTTTTGGTAGCGATTTTCTAAAGTGCTCACTGGATGACCTTGGAGCAGCCCCTAGGATGACAACACCCATTTTCTTTGTGTTTTGCTCCATGCTGTGGCCCATGGTCATTTACCACTCAAAGCCCCCACGTAGCTCAGCCCCTGTCCCTAACTTGCTTTGATGGTCCCTGAGACCGTGTTTGCTTCTGCAAATTCACTATGTAAAAAAAATTAACAGACTTTCTCTTTAGAGGTTAATAGGAAAATTGAGCAGGAAGTATAGCATTCCCATATACCCCTCTCTTCCTCAGTGTCCCCTGTTATTAACATCCTGTATCAGTGTGGTGCATTTTTACAATCCTGACCCGATATTGATGTTTTACTAGTTCACTCTTGGTGCTGTACATCCTATAAGTTCTGACAAATGTGCAGTAACATGTATATAGCATGACAGTATCATGCTCCACCTATTCACGCTTCCTTCTCTCCCTCCCTCTCTCTGAGCTCCTGGCAAATTAACTATTTAGGAAATCCAATTTTACTACAGAAAATGGGGACTGTGTAACAATTTTTATAGAATATTTTAAAAGCTACTGTTTCCAGTATTTCTTCCAGAAATGTTCTGTTCTCCCAGCAACAAAACACTACGCATATCAAACTTGCCAGCAGCTCCTAAAANATGTTCTGTTCTCCCAGCAACAAAACACTACGCATATCAAACTTGCCAGCAGCTCCTAAAACGCATGGACATGTAGCTTGAGGCAGTGAGCTCTGGGTCACACACAGACGGGCACAGGGCTGGGCCTCGGGACCCAAGCTCCTGGAAGGGACCTGCAGGGTGAGGGCTGCTTCTCTCTCCTCGCCAAGGAAAGCTTTAGCACCAGCTGCAGCCTATAAGTTTAGGGTGGGCGTGAGGGGCCTGAGGTGGCTCGGACCCCCCCAGGTACTATCATCATCCTAGAGCTGCAGCTGGCAGCCTTGATCATTAAAGTTAGAAAAGCTCTGAATCGAACCACACTCATCTTGCAACTGACTATGACACTGAATCAAATGAGGATGATTTCCTTTAGATATAAGGACATTAGAAAGAATGACTTCTGTGCTTGTCTCCTTCCTTCCC
>NW_007736021.1:32044-48813 GCF_000696425.1 Galeopterus variegatus
ACAATCCACATTAGTGATAAGCTTTTAGGAAATTTACATTTCCATGAATATTGTTGTTACAGCCAATGAAAAATCTCGGCCTTAGGAAGCCTCCACACTTTCTTACTTGAGCTCTTAGTTACTTAGTGCGTAAACAAACTGAAAACCTAACTTAGAAGTGGCCTTCTGTAATGACAGCTGAATCGCAGCCATTCACAGGCTGGCCACTGCTCTGTGCCTCCCTTTCATTTTCTGTACCCCTCTTCCCTTTTTGTCTCTAAATCTTAACTGATCACAAGGCTTCTGTGAAGTTCCTCTGAATCTGTTCTGATTCTAGGGGCTGCTCGATTCACAAATCACTTTTTTTTTTCTTTTGTTGCTCCATTAAACTTTGTTAAATTTAATTTGCCTAAGTTTATTCTTTTAACACTATGAATTTAAAAAATAAAAAAATATTAATTTCTTTTCCAATTCATATTCTTATTTTTAAAATGTGGGTTTTAAGTGGCTGTGTGGATTTGGGTGTTAAACCACAAAAATCATTTCTACACAGCTGTGGGAAAAAAGTTACGCAGAGTCTGCAGGAGTTAACAGAAGACATCTGTCATCTTGCAAATGGCTGGCCTGGTCTATCTGGGAGGATTGAAATTCTCATCACTTTTGCAAAGCATACACTTTTCTAAGAAGTCCTGGGAAATGTCGACTGGTGGAACTGAATTAACCATTTCTGGTCGATGTGGCGCAATCATTAAGCAATTGATCAGGCTTCTCCAGAGCTCATTCTCATTGGGTCATTCAGGCTGTTTTATCGACAAACTCATATAACCTGGGTGGGGTCTGATAAGTAGCTTTGCCCTGGTTATGCTGAAAGCAGAGTAAAGCGAATCAACGCAGCACTGGAGGAAGCCGTAGGAAAAGCACAACATGACTATAGGGAAAGAAGTGGGTAGAGGGTGTCCTTTAGGGTCCTGGATCTTCAGTCCAAGGCCAAGGCCTTCCTGGTAAGGAGCACTGCAGAAGAGCAAGGCTGCCTTTCCCTGCATCCAAGCAGCTCGGCAGGCAACTGCTAAACCATGCAATAGGTAGGGAAAGGGAGGTGGCTGGGCAGAGAAGAAACAGTTTTTTTTTCAAGTTTTGTTTTGTTTAGTGAAAAGTGTTCTCATTTTCTCTTGGGTCATGATAGAATTTGGATGTGTTGTCCCCTCCAAAACTCATGTGGAAATTTGATCTCCAATGTGGCAGTGTTGGAAACTGATTGAGTCATGGGGGCGGGTCCCTCATGAATGGATTAATGCTCTTTCTGGGGGGTGGGGGTCCTGAGTGAGTTCTTGCTCTATTAGTTCCTACAAGAGCTGGTTGTTTAAAAGACCCTGGCACCTCCCCTCTCGCTCTCTTGCTTCCTCTCACCATGTGATCTCCTTGTACCCACCTGCTGCCTCACACTTTCCACTATGAGTAGAAGCAGCCTGAGGCCTGTGTCAGATGCAGCTGTCCCAGAATCGTAAGCCAAATAAACCTCTGTTCTTTATAAATTACCCAGTGTCGGGAAAATAGGATGACTTAGTCAGGCTCCCTCGGCTCAGGTCTGGTTGGGGGTCATGTGACACATTTCTTTGCAAACAAGTTGTGTGGGTGGAGTTAGTGCACATGTGCACCAATGCATCTTTTTAGTTTGCTGCTATTTATGTGTTGAGTTTGTGAAGCAGTGCTGGCCGGCAGAGCTCAAGTCTAAAAGTAGAACATGTTTACTCTGCTGGCAGCTGCTCAGTTTTTCTTTGGACTTTGCCAACAGCAGTTGAGTTCCTGAGTTTCTCTTTGTACTGCACAGCTCATAGTGTTGTGTGTGCTGAATAAGGACTATTCTTTCTTCAATCAAGGCTCCAAGGACCATTTTGTCCAGTTACCTAGCTCATAGACCTGCATGTGAAAGGTTTGTGAATGGGCTTGAGGGGTCTGTGAGCTCCAGACCCAGCTCTAGCTCTACACCCAGTCTCGGGTATTTCTGTCAAAGCAACACAAAATGGACTAATACAGGGTGGTAATAGCCAGTTTTGCATCTAGAGCCATTAAGAGGATCCTCAGCTGCCATTCACATGTGCAAAGAGTTTGCTCTAGCTGGGAACTTGTCAAGAGCAGCCTTTCCCCCTGATGGGGTCTGTAGCTAGGGGCACACAGGTTTCCTCGGAGAATGATGCTCTTGCTTTTACCATCTTAGATTCATGGCAGAGGCCAGACGTTCTCCTCCTAAAATGCCCGCTTGTATGTCATGCTCAACAGTGAGCCTCAGCCTTGTGATACCATTGGATAGAGCGTGGCTGGTAGGACTTGTTTGTCCTCTAAGCAACCTGCCATTTGTCTGCACCATGTTACATTCAATCCACAGAAGGTAGGAAGTGGTCAACATCATGATAACAGACACCTGCAGGGCCAGCCACAGATGTGTTGTCAGGCTTTGACCTGAATGACATTTGGACTTTGGACGGTAGGCCTTTCTTTAAAAATCAGATTGGGCAATGCTGGGCCCTCATTATGTGGCAGCAGTCGGCTCAGTGGCTGGGGACGTCCTCAGTGGTTTGTCCTTGTTATTCCACCAGCCTGCCTGACACTGCTCATCCAGGAGGGCCACCGCAGACATCTGGATGTGCCAAGTCTGGTTAAGAGATTTGGGTGAGACGGAGGCAAGTTTGTAAACACATTTTCTGAAGACTCTCTGCCCCACGTCCTCTTCCCATGCTAGTGTGTATGCTAAGGACACCGGAACTATGTCCTATTGTACTTTCCTCTTTCCATCCATCCATCCACCCGCCCACCCACCCACCCATCCATCCTAACAGGTCCAGTGGGGCCAGTCTAAACACTGTTTCTTTATTTTAGCCCCCACTTTGCTTGGGTCCTCTGCTCTCTGCTGCCTCACTCCACCCCTCAATGAACATGGTCCTTCCCCATGTGCTTCCGTGAGGACTTTTCTCTCCCCTCTTTTCTCTGTCTGAGGTATCTTCCAGACTTCTGACTTCAATGGTTGCAAAACAGTAAGGCTGGGGAAGACCTAGGGAGCCATGCTTTGCCATTGATCAATTGCATTAATCAATGATGTATGTGTCAGACACTGTGCCAGGCACTGAGGGTACCACAGTAAAGGTGTGGTCCCCGCTCCAGATGTACACACGTGGAGGATGGGGGTGATGGAGGAACTCATGGCAGCACAGCACAGAGGGGCTGCAGAAGGACACGTGCCAGGAAGCCGAAGGCTAGAGTGTGACTCAGCCAGGGTGAACTAGTGGCCCTCCTGACCCCAGTTCTTTGTCCTGTCTGTAGCTGCATTTCTGTTGTGTTTTGTTTTGTTGTTCTGTTTTTGGTGACTGGCCCGCATGGGGATCTGAGCCCTCGACCTTGGAGTTGTCAGCACTGTGGCTGCCTTTCCAAGTCCACCTCTCTTGGGATAGCGTTTGCCAAACTTCAGTCACTTGGGATCCCTTGAGTTTTTGCGCGACTACATTACTAATTACTTCCTAAATTTTCTTTAGATTGATTTGCCTCTTTTTTAAAGCTGAAATAATTACTTTTGCCATGTCCTAATCAAAAATATCTATGAAATCACAGATTTGATGTGCCTGTTATATTTTTCTCTGATTCTTATTGAAATTAACCCATAACTAGTAAAACGTGTGGCTGCACTGCCTCACCCAGCTTGTCTACCACCCAGCAGATGCTGACTGCACTCTGGGACACGTCGTTTTCTATTACGCTTGATGCTGGAGGCACTGTCACATTCATCTGAGGGCACAAATGCACTGTTATATTCATCCACAGAAACTGTTGTAAATAATTTCTGTGCACTATTATTTCATCCTAATTCCAATTCTCTAAAGTGGGACTTGCTCATTTTAAAGATAAAGAAATAGGTTCAGAGAGGTTAAATGACTTGCCCAAGGTCACACATCTAACAAGTGGCTGAACTGGGTCTTAAACGTAATTTTGTGATCCATGCCTGAACAACTGCACAACTAAACCTAATTTCCTTATGCTCATTGCTGAGCTTTTCTAGAAACTTTCTGGATCACCTGTCTCCTTGGTATCCCTTATCAGCTAGGATTAAGTTTGATTGCAATTACAAAAATTTCAAAACAACTGTAGCTTTAAAAAAGGCAGAGGTGTATTTTTCATATAAAGGAAGTCTAGATGGTGTGTCCAGGGCTGGCATGCTGGTTCCATGGACACTAGAGCACAGTACCATCCACGGGGCCTTGGCCTCCTGATACAAAACAGCTGCTGAGCTCCAGTCATCATATACATGTTCTAGGACAGGGAACAGGAAAAAGAAGGCCCTTCCTCCTCTTCTAAGGAGAATCCTTCAAAGTCTCACAAAACACTTCTGTTTATACCTTACTGGCCAACAGTTGGTCACATGGCTTCCTTGGCTGCAGGGGAGGCTGTCATCTATTTTAGGTGTGATGTACCATCATGTAAGTCAGGATTCTATTTCCAAAGAGGAAAGAGGGAATGAATGTTGTGTTTGCTGTGATACCCAGTAGACTCCATCGCATCTGCTCCTAAAATCTTTTCTTAATGTTAAGTTTATGAAAATTGGGAGAATGTTTTTAGTTGAAGTTCCCAGAGCTAGAATATGTATATCACTCTGGATTCTAACCTGTCCCCCAATTAAACATTCCAGGAAAAAAGCCACAAAATATCTTCCATATGGGACTGCCACCTCCAAGCCAGTGGGCAAGTCCCAGCGCCCTCAGAGTTCTGCACGTCCCCATCTGGCCCAACTTGGCTTCCATGCAGGGGAGAACCATAAAGTTGTGTTGTGGTCATTTTATTGCGCCCATGAAAGAAAGTGGATTTGTGCATTTCAGTACAATTTTGAAAAATAACAGATACAAGAAAGTATCTCTTGTTACTCCTAAATTTGCTTGGAAATGGGGCCGAGCCCGCAGCGCACTCGGGAGAGTGTGGCGCTGGGAGCGCAGCAGCGCTCCCACCACGGGTTCAGATCCTATATAGGGATGACCGGTGCGCTCACAGCGCTCACTGGCTGAGCGTGGTGCGGCCGGTCTCAAAAAGGACAAAAAACAAAAAAAATTTGCTTGGAAATGAAGTTCCATGTTTCTGGGGCAGTGGAGTTCACTCGGGGATGCCACACAGCCCTGACGCCCTGCAGCAAAACAACCCTAAAGGCCAAGATGGAAGTTTCTACATATTTCCTTGAGTCCAACTTGAGTTTGGCAGAGTCTGCATCTCATCAATTCTTTACTGCTTTGAGGTAGATCTAGAAAGGTAAGGTTAATGATTTTGAAAGCAAAACCAAGTTATTTGACAACCAGTAGCAATGGTCACCTGCGAAGATCCAGATAACAGAAAACAAGTATCCTTGGAGCACAGGCTGCTGTGGCTGCGCCGTCACACTCCAGAGCTGGCCCCAGCAGACAAGGGATGTTTGCTGCTCTACAGAAAAGCAGCTCCAATGACTCAGCACTAAGAGCAAACTTCCAGTCTTTGGCAGAAGTCGGCCGTCTTCTGAATTGCTTTTAAACACCCCTCTCTTAAGGCTGCAGGGGGGCATTTGGCCAGTAACCCCAGTCTAGCCAGGAACTCAGAAGCTAACATTGCCCAACACCGGCGTGTCTCAGTGCACTGGGCCCCCATCTGTCTGCACGGGCACCGGGTGACACCACTTGGCACCTCCTTCTCTGGCCAGACTGCCAGAGGCCACTGGAACCAGTGTGATTATCTGTCCGTGAACTGAACACACCCAGAACGGTCTCCGAGGGAAATCCTGAGCAGCCCACAGGCCCTGCTGTCCCAGGCCTGTCCACAAGCACAAGGTTTTCCTTAGGGTCCCTGGTGTCCATAAGCACATGGAATCCCAATCTCCCGTGCCTTGATCAGAGCACATTTGTTATGGACGGGACCACAAACTCCCTGCCACCACTGCAGACAGAGTCTTAGTTTTCAGAAATAATATCCTTGGAGAATTATCTAAAAGATCTGCCTGCCGTCCACTCGTGCTCCTGAATCCTCGATACTCAGCCCAGGAAAAGCCGGGCTTCCCCGTAGAAGATGGAACACGTTTACCTGTGAACCATATGAATCTCGTGCTGCTGACGCTGCCCTCCTTGCTTTGCCCTCTGAGGAGCTCAAAGGCCCAGTCGAGGGCCGACGGGATGACCCACGCTCACCACGTGAACTTACTAAATAAGGACCGTTGCCCCAGCGCGCAGTTTCTCCAGCTCAGCTCAGCTTGGTGCTGCTGGCCTGCCCGCACGTCCTCATCTACTGAGGTCGCTTTTTCTTTTGATCCTAGCCCTGCCACTTGTTGGCTTGTGTGATCTTGAGCGAGTAAGCTTTAACCTCTCCCAGCCTCAGTCTTCTTAGCTGTAAAATGGGGATGATGATGGTCCTTACTTCAAAGAGCGACAGTCATATTTCAGGGAGACACTCCAGGTGAGAGACTTGGCTTTAGGCCCAGCACAGGGGAAGGGCTCCATATAAACTATCATCATCATCACCATTATTATTAATTATCCTATTGTATATATTTGTGTAAACTGCCTCAAATCCTTTCTGGTGCGATTTAGAGACTAAATTATAAAAATAAACACCTTTTGCTGCTTAATTGGAAGAGGGTCTTTCTTTGGCATAACTGCAACTGTTCTGCCAGGGACTCTTTCCTCCACTCAAGGGTGTCTGCATCAATGAATCACCTGCAATTTTATAGATTAATAAAGATGAGAGGAACATCATAACAAGGCTTCATGAAGTTTCATGCTGCACTCAAGAGTTACGTGGAAATAAATAAAAATTACACGGAAATCGTTAAAATGAAGCCTTGTTTTTTATTCTTTTTGTCTGAATTAATGAAAGTTAAATACAAACTGTCAAAATGGAGTTCTTTGCTTTTTTACCTGCCTACTTTGTTGGGTGAGCCAATTAAATCCAAATGGCTAAAGTAGTTGTTCACAGAACATACTAAGATGGCAGTCAGGAGAGGAGGGCCTGGGTTCAGGGCCAGGCATCCTAAAGCCAGAGCAGGTGGGAGTCTCTTCTGACCTGTGTGCAAACGAGTTTTCTTGTAGAAATAGATAACACTTATATACTTAAGAATTTTGCCAGGGCTGTGGGCCTCAAGCTTGGCCCTCACGCACCACAACCAGGGTGGCAATGGAGCCTGCTGCCTGGGGCCCTGAGACAAGGGCCAGGGGCCAACCCCCCACCCCCTTCCCCTCCCCCACTAGAACATCTGAGAACGCACTTATTAGCCACACGTGTTTCTTTGGGGTGTGTGACTTATCTGCTCACGTCCTTCACCAAATTTCTTTTTTTTCCTTTTTTTTTTTGTCTTTTTCCGTGTCTGGCAACGGATCGCAACCCTCGGTCGAAAAAGAAGTGTTCAGTAGAAATATCATTTACCAGTACAGAATGTCCACACCACGTTCAATACATGTTGAAAATAATTTTAAAATAATTAAATGAATAATGAATACATATTTAAAATAATGCCCATTCATAACAGGTTTTTCTAATTAAGGTGTTCATATTTTTGATTGGAGTTTTTACGCATATAATAAGAAACTACTAACTGTTCCTTCAGTTTTTTTGGTCACTCTCACAATTTCAGGTTTGTGGTTATAAAAATCAAGAGTTAAAATGTCATTTACACATTCTTAGTTCTTCCCTCCCCCAAACACAATAATGAGTGTAATGGATTATAATCCATGGAGCAGTAGAAGAATCCTTAAGTCCACACTCATACAAATAAATGAACAAATAAGTGGAGAAGGGACAGTTTGTCCTCGCAGTAGAAAACTAGGTAGTAAGTGTCAAATGAACAGTGGAATTAGAAAAATCACCGTGTGGCAAACAACACAGCAGTCATTGTTTCAGGCAAGAGTTGTCAGTGAATGCTGACATTAGCAGGAAAGAAAAACGATGAGAAATAAGGTATTTACACAGTCTCGGGGTATCACTAATTAATTACATTGGTAAAAACAGTGCGTTTCCAGGGGAGAAGGCCGCAGCCTCCCCTAACTGAGTGGTCACAGTTGACAGTCCTGGTGAAAGGACAGGTGGCACCACAGGCCCTTGACGACGTGTTGCGGGGGACATGCCACCACTACTGCCGGTTCTGCCCAACGCACGACCTGAGCAGTAATGAGCACACAGCGCACAAACCCAAACTGGTGCACCTTCTACAAAATAACTGGCCTCTATTTCTCAAAAGTGATGATCATGAAAGGAAAAGACTGAGGGACTGTCCTAGATTGGAGAAGCTCGGGAGATGCGACAACTGGTTGCCAAAGGGGGGTCCAGGAGGGGGACATTAGTGGGACAATGGGCAATATGTGAATGACTGAAGATGCTAGTTTGTATTGTGTTAATGTTATGTTAAAATTTTGACAACTATCCAATGGTTGTACAAAAATGTCATTATTCTTAGGAATACTCAATGAGGTATTTAGAGGTAAAAGACGACAATGTCTGCAACTCACTCTCCAACCACAGGAAAAAATGATGTCTTTCCTCCTATAAAGTGTATGTGTGTGTGTGCGTGTGTGTGTGCATACATGCCTGCGTGTGTGCATGTGTGCGCGTGTGTGCATGCATGCGTGTTCGTGTGCATGCGTGTCTGCGTATGTTTGCGTGTGTGCATGCATGTGCTTGTGTGTGCGCCTGCGTGCATGCGTGTGCGTGCGTGTGCGTGCATGCGTGTGTGTGTGCGTGTGTGCATGCGTGTGTGTGTGTGTGTGTCCGCCTGCCTGACGGCCTGTCTGGAGAGAGCGAGGGTGGGAGAATAAACAGTAAAGCGAGCGTGGTAAAATGTTTACATCAAGGGAATCCAGGTGAAAGTGCACGGCTATTCTTTGTTTTACTTGTGTAACCTGCTTGGAAGTGTGAAATTATTTTGAAATAAAAAGTGAAAAGAGATGGCCAAGTGTTCGGTCTCTTGCTTGCAGTACTGTTAGTAAGGAAATGGCTCGAGTTCGGTTGTCAGAGCTGTGCCCGAGCACTTCTGTGGCTGGGCGATGCTGGTGAGGGCTTCATAGGACAGACAGCTGGTCGGCTGGTGGAGGGACACTTAGCTCTCAGACAGAGGACACTCTCTTTGATTCATTGTGAAATATCAGAGCCCTTTGTAGAACTGGAAGGAATATGAGATTACAGATGTTGCAGCCACGAGGTCCAGTCCTGGAGCCGCCAGTGCCCTGCGGCCCTTGAGCACATGAAATGGGGCTGGTCTGCATTGGGAGGTGCCAGGAGTACAGAACACACACCAGGTTTTGAAGACTTAACACAAACCAAAGACAATGTAAAATATCTCATTAATTTTTTTTGTATCGATTAAATGTTGAAATGACAATTTTGGATATATTGGGTTAAATAAAAATATACTATTAAGTTAATTTCATCTCTTTATGCTTTTAATGTAACTGCTAAAAAGGTGAAAATTTTGTATATGGCTCACATTTTATTTTTACTGGACAGCACTGGCCTAGAGTAAAAGGGGAAGAAAAGTAAGAATTTACTGAATGCCTACGGTGAGAAGCATTTCAAATGCAAGAATGAATATGCAGTTGGTGCAAATACCCAGAGGTTCTCCAGCAAGAAGAGACAACCGGTGGTGCTGTGTGGCCAGTGCCCCGTACGAGCACGTGGAAGCTCTGTTGATAACCCGTAGGGAGCTGATTACAGCGGCACCAGGGAGGATCTCTGGAAGCATTGGACGAGTTCATGTTGGCCAAGGGTATTCCAGGTGGACAGAACAGCACCGGGCAAGCGCCGAGGCCCCGGTGGTCTGACTGCGCTAAAGCCCAGTGGATGGGTGTGAGGTGGAGGCAGCGGGTGGGGCCAGATCCCACAGGTGGACAGAACAGCACCGGGCAAGCGCCGAGGCCCCGGTGGTTTGACTGCGCTAAAGCCCAGTGGATGGGTGTGAGGTGGAGGCAGCGGGTGGGGCCAGATCCCAAGTGCGTGGCCTCGGGGCTTGGGCTTTGTCTCCTAAGTGAGGGAGAGTCATGGAAAGGTTTTAAACAGGCGAGTGCTGTGGACATCCATTCATGTTCTAGTACAGGTGCTCTGGAAGCGGTGTGGAACAGGGTAAGGCCAAAAGCAAAGGAAGCTGCTACCTGCAGCTTGCCATGAGAGCAGAAACCTGCGAAAGTTGCGGAGGTGGCCTAGAGCCCCCTCCGTGAGTCGCTGGAGGGGACTGGGTGAGAGGAGGCGGCAGGTAGAGACTCCCAGCTTCCCGGTTTAGGAGACAGGAGGGAAGAGGGTAGACGGGGGTGGAGAGGTGGACGGCGGCAAGGAGAGGGAAGGAGTCCATTCCTTTTTAAACATGAGGTAGAGACAGATGTGCCTGCAAAGGATGAGAGTGGAAATGTCCAGGATGAGGGCCCCAAGAGAGGGAAAAAGGTGACAAGAGGGATGGTGAACAGGGAAACACCAACATTTCATGGGGCTGGTGGGATGGGGGCTGAGTGGCAGAGCTTGGGCCAAGCATCATCAGAAGAAATGACTGGAAATACAGAGAGAATGGAGCAAATGGTTAATTCCCACCAGCCAAAGACCACCAGGAACCCAGTGTGCTAAGACAAAGGCTCAGTTAGCTTACTGCAGTTGGGACAGCAAGGAACCGGGGTGTCTCCTTAAGAGGGGTTTAAAAAGGGGTTTATAGGATGTGGGCTTATGCCCCACCTCCACACCCTGGGCAACACTCGTTACTCTTTTCTTTTTGATAACAGCCATCCTAACAGGTGTGAGGTGACAGCTCATGGTGGCTTTGATTTGCTTTTCCCTGATGATTAGTGATGCTGAGCATCTTTTCATACACCTGCTGGCCATTCATATGTCTTCTTTGGAAAAAAAATTGTCTACTCAGGTCCTTTGCCCATTTTTTAATCAGGTTGTTTGGGTTCTTTGTTTGATACTGAGTTGTATAAATTCTTTATGTATTTTGGATACTAACCCCTTATAAAAATACATGGTTTGAAAATATCTTCTCTCATTCAGTAGGTTGCCTTTTCATTTTATTGGAATTGTTTCCTTTGTTGTGCAGAGGCTTTTTAGTGTGATGTAGACCCACTTGTTTGTTTTTGCTTTTGTTGCCTGTGCTTTTGGTGTCAAATCCACAAAGTCATTGCCAAGACCAATGTCAAGGAGCTTTTCCTCTCTGCTTTCTTCTAGGAGGTTTATGGTTTCAGTTCTCACAAAAAAAGTCTTTAATCCATTTTGACTTAATTTTTATGTGTGGTGTAAGATAAGGGTCTAATTTCTTTTCTTTTTCTTTCTTTTTTTTTTTTTTGGCATGTAGATATTAATTTTCCCAACACAATTTTTTAAAATTAATTTTTAAGGCCATTTTGACTTAATTTTTATGTGTGGTGTAAGATAAGGGTCTAATTTCTTTTCTTTTTCTTTCTTTTTTTTTTGGCATGTAGATATTAATTTTCCCAACACAATTTTTTAAAATTAATTTTTAAGAAAACATATTAATTGTATATATCTGTGGGGTACAGCATTGAATATCAATATCATTGTGCAATATGTCCAACACATTTTTTTGAAGAAACTATATTTTCCCTGTTGTGCATTCTGGGTGCTCTTGTCAGATATTAATTGATTGTATTTGTGTGGGTTTATTTCTGGGCTCTCTCTTCTGTTCCGTTGGTCTATGTGTCTGTTTTTAATGCTAGTGCCATACTGTTTTGATTACTGTGGCTTTGTAATATAGTTTAAAATCAGGACATGTGATGCCTCCAGCTTTGTTCTTTCTCAATATTGTTGTGGCTATTCAGGGTCTTTTGTCGTTCCATATGAATTTTGTGATTGTTTTTTCTATTAGTGTGGAAAATGCCATTGGGATTTTGATAGGGATTGCATTGAATCTGTAGACCACTTTGAGTAGTATGGACATTTTAACAATTTTAAGTCTTCCAATCCATGAACATGGGATATTGAAAGTTGTTTATTGAAAAAGGCTCTCAGGAGAAGGGAAGCAAAGGATGCAGGAGGGGCAGGGGAAGGAGCTAAGCAAGACTGGCTCTGAACTGGAGTCTGACTTTAGCTCAGTCCCATGGTGAGCTCTGGAGTATGCTTTGTACCACAGAGTTCAACCAGCCTTGACATGGGTGTTGCTTCTGTAGCCCATGTCCGTCAGTCATTGGTTGTGGGATTCTCTGGAACAGGGCAAAGTGTAACCTCCTGGGCAAGGTGGTTCCTTGCATGTTATATCAAGGATGCAGCTGTGAGTTACAAGCCACCATTCATACAGCTGGGGATAGAGGCCCTAGACTAGTAAAGGGAATAAGGTGGAGCAACACAGTGTCCACTGCAAGGTGGGCAATCATGAGGTTCTGCTTGTCCCTGCTAAGTTTGAGAGTCAAGTAAGGAGCTGGATATATTGCCAGAGCTCAGGGCAAGTCTTGCACACACTGCCTCTAAAATACATCTCAAACCTGACCACTTCACTCTGCATCCATCTAGACCAAACCACCATCCCTCATCTGAGATAACTGCTATGGCCTCCGAATAGATTCTACAGTCCATTCACCATACAGCAGCTACAATGAACTTTTAAAACATGAATTGTCATGTTACCGCCCTTCAAACTTTGACACAAATATCCAAAGTCCACACCTCCACCTGTAAGAATCTACATGCGGCAGCTCTGCCACAGCCACACTGAGCTTCTTTTTGTTCCTCAAACATACCACACACTGAAAAAGCAGTGAAACCAGTCTGCCTGGGACAGCACAGGCGTGGCTTCAGCGTGGCCTCGGGAGAGACGGGCGGTGCCTGAGAGCAAGATGGGATGACTGCCAAGGACTGAGGGTTCACTCAGGGCAGATGGGACCTGACGTCAGTGCAGGTGCCCACCAGCAATTCATATTACACATGGATTTCATCTCCCAGGGAGAAAGAGTTGTGGGAGATCCTGATGATAGGACCTTCGGGGGACTCAAATGACTCCTGTAATCTTCTGCCTTCTATTTTGAGATGAAATTTAGTAGTAATTCAATCTTATACAATATTCAGTCATTTCTCTCCTTCCATGAGATTACCTTCTCTAGGCTTGGATAGGTAGCTCTGTTTCCTCCTTAGGGAAGGCCTTGACATGTTGTAACGTAAACATAATTGAAATAATGTTCTTCGCCTAAAGCTTAAGGTAATGTTGGCCCAAAGATATAAACATGTAACCTTAGCCACAAAGAGAGTCTCCTGCCATCAAAATGCGAGCTCATGCCAACCATTTTGGAAACACACCATTATGTTAAATGAGGCACATCAACATTTTTTAGGGACATTTCAATTTAATGTTTCTGAAGAAGAAAAATAATAAGAAGGAACATTAATGTTATTTGACCCCAATCCATAAAACACACAGTAGCCACCGAAATCCTTGATTTAGTTCCTTTTTAAAAATTTCTTGATGATTGTCTCTTTTCCATGGAAGGCAAGAACAGGACAAAAGTGAGCATGTCTCCACTACTATTTAATATTGTACTTGTGATTCTAGGCAATTGAATAAAACAAGAAAAATAAATAGGAAGTATAATGATTGGAAAAGAAGAAAAAAAGGTGGTGTTATTTGCAACTGATAATCATCTGCCTAGAAATTCCAAGATAATCTGTTGAAATACATTTAAACAAACAAAAAAAAAGGTTTCAACACAAGAGCAACCCACAGATACTAATACTTTCCCCAATTACCAATATTTTTTAAAAACCAGAAAGTGTAACAGGACAAAAAGATCCTACTTACAACAGCAATAAAACCATAAACAATACTAAAATAAACTTAAATATAAATATGAATCTCTATGAAGAAACCTGTCAGAGTTTACTAATAAAAACAATAGAAGACCTGAGTGACAATATTCAGTTTTATAAACATACCCCAAATTAACCTATAGCTTCAATTAAAACTCAGTTAAAATTCCCCAAAGAATTTTTATTAAATTAGACATGGTAATTCATTTGCAAAAGAAAAGTACAAGGGTAGCTAAGAAAACTATACATCAAAGATATCTAACAAACTTGTAAGGCCATGGTAATAAAAGCAGCATGGAAGAGTACAGAAGTAGACAAAATGGGCCAAGGAAACATGACAGCAAGTTCAGAAATTGACTTATCTGTGTAAAAGATTTTAGCCCAGTTTATGATAATGGGAATATTTCAATTAAATACTCCCCCCCGCCGCAAAAAAAAAAAATGGAACATAAGAGTTGTTGGGAAAATTGTCTCTACACATAGCAAAAGTAAAATTTTTTACACTAAACACACACACACACACACACACGCATGCACACACACACTCTTCCAGGTGAATTAAAGATGGCAGTGTACACAACAAAGCTACCAAAGTGACAGGAGATGATAGGAGAATATTTTACAATTTTCACGTTGAGAAAATCTTCCTAAGAGACAAAATTCAGAAGCTATCAACATATTTGATTATAGTAAAATTAAAACCTTTATATAAAACAGTTATCAAAAACAAATGATAAAAGAAATGAAAAGACAAACCACAGACTGGGAGAAAATCTTTGCAAAACACATTCTGATAAAGGACTGGTATCCGAAATACACAAAGGACTCTTTAAACTCAACAGTAAGAAAACAAACAACCCAATTTAAAAATGGGCAAAAGATCTGAACAGACACCTCACCAAGGAACATATGTAGATGGCAAGTAAGCATTATTGATCCATAATTGCTCAATATCGTATGTCATTAGGGGACTGAAAATTAAAAACAACAATGAGATACCACTACGCACCTATTAGAATAGCTAAAATCCAAAACACCAACTACACCAAATGCCGGTGAGGATGTGGATTAACAGGAACTCTCATTCATTGCTGGTGGGAATGCAAAATGGTACAGCCACTTTGAGAGACAGTTTGGCAGTGTCTTTCAAAACTAAACACACTCACATCACATGATCCAAAATTGTGCTCCTTGGTATATACCCCAATGAGCTGAAACTTACACGCACACAAAAACCTGCAAACGAATGTTTATAGCACCTTTATTCATAATTGCCAAGACCTGGAAGCAACCAAGATGGTCTTCAATAGGTGAATGGATAACAAACTGTGGAACATCCATACGATGGAATATTATTCAGTGCCAAGAAGAAACGAGCTATCAAGATGTGAAAAGACATGGAGAGACCATAAAAGCATATTGCTACGTGAAAGAAGCCAACCTGAAAAGCTATGTACTGTATGTTTCCAACTATACGACATTCTGGAAAAGGTAAAACTATGGAGACAGTAAAAAGACCAGTAGTTGCTAGGGGTTTGGGGGGAGGGAGGGAGAGATGATAGGTGGGGCACAGAAAAATTTGAGGCCAGTGAAACTATTCTGTTTGATACTTTGATGGTGGTTCCATGTCATTACACGTTTATCAAGACCCATAGAATGTACACCAAGAGTGAACTCTGAACTTTAGTTAATAATAATGTCTCAATATTAGCTCAACAATTGTACCACACTAATTCAAGATGTAAATAAGAGGAGAAACTATGCGAGTGGGGGGTCAGGTGGGAGAGGCTATGTGGGGAACTCTGTACTATCTGAGCCATTTTTCTGTAAACCTAGAACTGCTTCCCCCAAATAAAGTCTATTCATTTAAAAAAAAGGCAGGAAAATATTTGCAATGTACATAATAATAATTACTAGTCATGTTTTATCATAAGCTCTCATAAATCAAAAAGAAACAGGCAACCCAACTGGAAAATGGACAAAAGATAAGAACAAGTAATTCACAAAAGAATAAAAGCAAATGGCTAATAAACCTGTGAAAAGATTCATTCAACACTGAAGAAATGCAAGTTGAAAGAATGAGATACTCTCTTTACTTTCTTCTTCCTCTAGATTGACAAAAAATAAAACATAGACTACATCCAGTGTTGATACAGGATGTGGAGTAACTACATATTGTTGGTGGCAGTATGAATTGGAATAACCTTTTTTGAGGATAATTTAACCTAGTATCTTGATCAAAATTTAAATGTGCATGCAATTTGGTCCAGGAATTCCACTCATGCACACAAAGATATATGTTTAATGGAAACATGACTTACAATAACAGGAAAAAGTTGAAAATAGCCTAAATGTGCATTAATAGGAAAATAGAGAAGTAAATTGGGATTTAGCTGTTCTACGAAATATAAATACAAGCCATTAAACAGAATGAGGTCTATGTGTACTGACATGGAAAGGTCTTCAATATTTATTTCTAAGTGCACAAAGAATATTGAGGAAAATTTGTGCAGTCTAATCCCATTTATTCGAGAAACACACATTCACACATCAAGAATAGTGGTCAACACTGGGCAGAAGAATGGATTCAAGAGGAGGGAAAGAACTTCATTTGGGTGGTGGTAGAATTTTTTTTAAGAGCCATGTAAAATTTTTTATCTTTTCTACTTAATTTTAAGCTCTTCAAAGGAAGGGAGCACATCTTGGTGGCTGTGTTCCAAGTACCCAGCACACTGGTGTTCAGTAAATATACACTGAATGAATAAGAATTAATGGCATTTAAAAATGGTAATGGAAATAATCAGGGGTATGCCAAAAAGATATATTATTAAGGATGTTTATTGCAGAGTTAATTATCAAAATAAAAAGTTAGAAGCAACCTGGTTAATTAACCAAGGCACATTACTGTGGTAGAACCCCACACAGTCATTAAAAAATCATGCCATTAAAATAATATATCCAGGGGCCGGCCCGGTGGCGCACTGCTACAGTGTGCCACTTGGGAGTGCGGTGGCGCTCCC
>NW_007736021.1:48823-59756 GCF_000696425.1 Galeopterus variegatus
GCGACACCGAGGGTTGCGATCCCGTTGCCGGTCCCGGTCCGGTACGGGCGCGACACTGAGGGTTGCGATCCGTTGCCGGACACGAGAAAAGACAAAAAGGAAAAATAATAATAATAATAATAATATATCCAGAAGTGGGAAGATATTCAAAATATCCTGATAAGCCAAAACAGTAAGCTATAAATCAGCATGTAAAATATTGTTTAAACAATATATAAATACTTTATATTCAGAGAAAAAAAATATTGGAAGGCAAACACACCAGATAATTAAGAATGATCGTCTCTGGGTGATTGCTGATGGGTAACTTTTGGCTTCTTCTGTGCAATTTTCTGTTTCATTCCCCACCCTTTGGGTTCTGCAATGATTATATATTACTTTTGTAAATAGGGAACAAAATTTGGTTAAAAAAAAACTTTAGAAATATAGCTTTGCGATTTGGATTTTTGGAAGGATTTTTCCTGGATGCTTTAGAAGCAGCCCTTGACTTTTGGATACTGGCTCTGTGATTTGACTATAAAACAACTTGTCCATTCATATCTTATCATCAACACCCCTAA
The DNA here is from genome assembly GCF_000696425.1 of Galeopterus variegatus. NCBI lineage: Eukaryota > Metazoa > Chordata > Mammalia > Dermoptera > Cynocephalidae > Galeopterus > Galeopterus variegatus. Next base: position 49,384 of record NW_007736021.1, read on the forward strand.
ACTCCTTTCTGCTTGCTGAATTTAGACTTTCATATGCTAAATATAATAAAGAATATTTTGAACAATCACATTTTAACTTGTTGGGAAGGGAATTCTGTTTTTTAGATATTGGTTTATTCTTTGGCTTTTTGCATTTGAATTCCATACTCATTTTCCGGAACAAATTGTTTTTGAAAGCAGGGGACTGCCTGTATTTCTTACCCTCTTTTTAGTGCCTGATACATTTAGGGTCATTTGGTATCCTTTTTTGAAAAAGAAGAGAAGAGGCTGAAAAGCTTCTGGTCGTTCCTTTCATGCGTATGATTTGAGGTCCATTAATACACTGGAGCCTGCTTTAGGCTAGATGTGTTTTTTCCGTTTTCTGTCTCTGAGCGCTGAAGAAAGACTGAGCTCATCTGGAAAGCACACGAATTCTGGCTCAAACCAGAATCGTCTCCACGCTGAGGTATCAGCAGTAAGAAGTTGAGTGGCACAGTAGTTAACGGGTACTGGGGCTAGACCTCAGGGGAGGGGTGCTTTGTCTGAGGATGGTGATCACAAAGTTATAGCTCCGTAATCACATCATTAAGGGCCATCTGATATTATTGAAAACAAAGTTGTTATTATTATACTTTAACAGTCTCAAGCCTGAAAACCACTCACGGTCTAATTCAATAAATAGCTACTTAAGTATAGAAAGTTACAAGGAAGAACAGATTTTGTGTCATATTAGCAAATTTGATTTTCATTAATGCAAGATGAATGTCTTCTATGAAACACTTTCATATCATATTAATGACATGACAGCAAACAGCATTCACTAGTTGCTAGGCAACACGAGGGCCCTCTAATGATCTCCTCTGTACTCGAGAGGCCACAGAGGGAAGATGTCAGAGCTCTGAGGGTACTTGCCATTTCTTGGCAACTGTCTCTGCTGGAAGACCACCACGGGGCTGGGAGGGAAGGGAATTAATGATACCATTGGCCATAGCAAGTGTGTGCCTCTTTGCTCTTGCCTCCTTTTCGTTGCCTTACTGTGTGGGAGAGCAAGAATTGAGAGTGGACTTAAGAGGCCAAGAGCGCTCAATGCATATGCCCTTCCCTCTGCTTAGGTAGGCAACAGGCTGCCTGAAACCCGATAGCAAATGGAGTGGACAACTGTGGGTTGTTTGCCAAACTTCAGTTGGTTGGAATCCACTCCACTCCCTGCCATCATTATCTCCTTGGGGGGTAGGTCCCCAGCAGTCATGCTGTGACTTCATGATTCCATGAAGCAGGGGTAGCCATCTGATCGCTGTGGGTTGTTTGCCAAACTTCAGTTGGTTGGAATCCACTCCACTCCCTGCCATCATTATCTCCTTGGGGGATAGGTCCCCAGCAGTCATGCTGTGACTTCATGATTCCATGAAGCAGGGGTAGCCATCTGATCCAGGCATTCCAGTTATTTACTAACGTGCGACAACTGCCCCAAAACTCCAGGCATTCCAGTTATGTACTAACGTGCGACAACTGCCCCAAAACTTAGTGGCGTAGAGCAACAGCCATTTTATTGTGCTCATGATGGCTTGACTCTGCTCCATGATGGTAGGAGCTTCAGATGAAGATGAATGGCTGGGGGCCACTCAGATGACTGGGGCTGCAATCATCTGGAAGCTTCTTCTCTCACAGGTCTGGTACCTGGGCTGGGATGACTTTGAAGGCTCGGCTCAGCTGGGACATTTGCTGAAGTGCATATATGGTGCATATATGGTCTTTCCACATGGCTTGAGCTTCCTCACAGCATGGCAGCCTCAGGATGGTTGGACTTCTTGTATGACAGGCCAGGAAATTAATAATGAATGTTCTAGCAAACAAGATGGAAGCTACATGGCCTTCCATAAGCCAGCCACAGAAGTCACATGGCCTTACTTCTGCCAAACTCTATTGATAAAAGCGCTTATAAGATTGTCCAGATTCAAGGTCAGAGGACATAGACCCCACTCTCTCTGGAAGGAGTGCTAAATAATTCGCAGCCATAGTTTGAAACTGCTCCACTAAGCCATGCCAGTCAGTCACTCTCCAGGGAATCAAGAGTTGGGACTGAGATGCATCTGGATAATTTCTGTGGGTTCTGGGATTTGCAACACGTAAACACGGGAGCTGTGGGGCAAGCCAAGAAAGTCGGTCTGCAGAGAGAAAGAGACAGCCACTGCTTGGTCTCCACCTGCCTTGTCCTTCCTGACTGTGTCCCTTCCCTAGGCCCAGTCATATCTCTGTCCTCTGTTCTGAGAGGTACAACTGTGAATCTTCACAAGAAATTCTCTTTCTTACCTTAAATCTATAGCTTTGGTTAGTTTCTCCTGCTTACAGCCAAAGAGTTTTAAGCAACTCACAGATTATCAGATGCTTTTTCAAGTGATTACTGTGATTACTTACATATGTAATATAAATTCTCATTTATTTATTTTAGACATATCTGTTGATTTCTTGCTATGGTAAATGAAGTTTTATATTTTAAAACACAAACCCCCACTTCTCAGTGTCCCGAATTTCCTGAATAGCTTGTATCACAGTTTTAGATTAAATTTGTATTCTGTGATTATATTAATTTAACAATGCAGATATTAATCACTGTCCTTTCTGTATTGTTGGAATTAATAATTGCCCTGTTTTTTTGTTTGTTTTTAGTTTTCGATGTATCCAGTGCAATTCTTTCAAAATGTTCCAGCAGATCTATAAAATGCCACTTAATATTATTTTCCACATAGCCATATCAAATAACCCAAACAATCGATTGTGTCCATAATCCATCCCTCTTCTGGCCTCTGTGCTCCTCTCTGGCCTACTTGGTTGTCCTCCTGGCTACTGGGACATACCCACACTGTCCTTCAGTGTCACAGCCCCTGCTTTACTTTTTCTTCGTTTATGCCTTTGGTGGCTGCTTAGAAATGACTCTTTGTTAGGCAGAATGTAAAAATATGTTTAAATTAGAAATATTACATAACAAACTCCCATTATCCATCACCCAGTTCCCCCGGTTGTCAACCCAGGGCCTCTCATGTCACCTCTAGTTCCATCTACTCTTCTTCCTCCGGGGTTATCTTAAAGTGAATTCCAGACACTTGAGTACGTATCTTTAAGAGATAAAGATTCTGTTTTAAAAAGTATATACAACCAAAATATCATCTCCACAGCTAAACAAATTAGTAATTCCTTAAAATAATTAACTATCCAGTGTCCAAATTTCCAATAATCTCACAAATGGCATGATTTTTGTTAACAGTTTATTTGAATCAGGATCCAAATAAATTGATATGTTATTAAAATGTATTTTAATCCACAGGCTCCCACTCCATCTCTGCTTTATTTCTTGCAAGTTATTTGTCAAAGGAATGAGGCTGTTTGCTTGCAGAGATTCCCACTCTAGGGTTCTGCAGCTCTGTGGTGCTGCTTAACATGTTCCTCTATCCTCTCCATTTCCTGTAAATTGGTGGTAGATTAACAGTTCTGGTTAGATTCAGGTTCAGTTTGGCTTGCTTATTTGTGTGTTTGTTTCTTGCAAGGTGGTTGTGTTTTCCCACCAGGAAGCACATTCTGTCTGGCTGTCTCTTTTTCTGTGTCAGCAGCCACTGACATTCAATACCCACATCCATGAATTACCAAGCAAAATGGTGCTATTCTAATCATACCGTCCCTTCTGCACTCAGGAGCAGCGATCATCCTGTTCCTTTGGTTCTTACTTGATGGATGGCCATAGGATTATTGTTTGGAATTATTTCTTTTAAGAATTTTGAAGACATTGTCTGACCATCTCTAAGGTTCTGAGTTTGCTATTGAAAAATCTGATGCTATTTTGATTCCAGTTCCTTTTTAAGTGACCTGCTTTACTCACTGGAAGCTTTTAAGAGCTTCTTACTATCCCTGGTCTGAAATTTCATGATGAAGCGTCTTGGGCTGCCTGTCATTTATTGTGTGGGGCCTTGGTAGATTTTTCAATCTGGATGTCTTTCAGCTCTGGGAACTTTTTTCTTCTGTCATGCCTTTAATAGACCCCACCAGTCCATTTCCTCTGCTCTTTCTTTCTGGAATTTCTATTAGTAACATTGAGGGCATCATGCTCTTTTTCATGAAGTTCTCTTGACTTTATCGTCCCACACTTTTACTCCTGGCTGCTGCCTTGCAGGAGAAGGGCACTAGGGACTTTACCATTCACTATTCGGAATGTCACCTAGTGCCTTCTCTTTTCCACTCCGCACCCCACACTTTTCCTCTGCTGGATCTGGTGCATCTGGATTCTCTCCAGTTCAAATTTTCCAGAGCACAAATTCCAAGCTCCCACAGGGAAGTGAGAGGGAAGTGCGCCTGCTTGGCTGTTGCAGGAAGGGAAGTGGGCTGGGGCAGTGGGGGGTGGGGGTGTCCTGTTTCCTTTTACACCCCCCACCCCACTGTTTCCAGTCCTGTGCCTCCTCCTGGCCTTCCAGGTAACTGGTATCTCCCCGTGTCCCCTCTACAGACACTTAATTGCAGCTCTCTCTGCTCTGCTAAGACAGCTCCCCAAATATGCTGCCCTCTCTCCCCTCCCGTAGTCTTCTTTCCAGCGTTCTTTCTCCTTATGGGAAGGCTCATATATATGTGTGTTTTGTTTTCCTATCATTTAATGGGGGTTCCAGGAGGAAGAGGAGGCAAACATGTAGGTTCAATCTGCCATATTTAGTCAGAATTGTTATTTTCAATCCAATCCTAAATAGTACACCTTTTTTACTAAATTTGATCAAAATTTAGTCTCATGGAATCCTATTCTAGGGCAGAAATTTGTTTTAAAACTCCCTCTAGATCAGCCCGAGATTCTTGTTCCCAAGGATTTGAAGGTGCTTGGTAAAATTTAAAAACTGTGTTTGTAATTTTCATTGTTCTTGTTATTATAGTGGGTTCCCCGCTCTCCCTAAGAAACGGAGCCTGAGGCAATGATTAAGTGTGAATGTGGTTTTATTAAGAAGGTGCAATTCCAGGGCAGCTGGAGTGAAAGGCAGGGGAACCGAGGTGGTGGCAGACGAGGAGAAATGTGCGCTGGCCACTGCCGCGTGCCGGGGCACTCTCAGCCATGTGGGATGGCCCCAGACAGGCTATATAGAGAAACTGGGTCTTGGGACAGTCTATGGGAGCAGGGACAGGGGGTTAGCTTCTCTGGCTCTTCACATCCACAGGGAATTCTGCATCACACCATGCAGCCTCCTTGGCAGCCGTCTGATCTGCAGTGTAGGGTTTTATGCAGGTTCGGGAGTGTGAGGAGGAGTCAGAAGCACTCAGGGAAACCGGCGAGGCTGACAGAGTCTAAAGATATGCACAGTATGATGTATCGGGAAGTTTCTAATCTGCCCAGGTCACCCCCCACCACCACCCCAGCAGCCTTGCCCTCTGGCCTCAGGGCTGGGACATGGCCATACTGATGGTCTAAATGGGTGGGCACATCACAGGAGCCAGACCATTCTGAATTCTTCCCTAGGAATTTTTCTAAGTGGCACTAGGAAAGACAGGTCCCTCTATTCTCTTAATACCAAGCTATGCGGTGTGCGATGCTGGACTCCCTTGACTCCACCCAGATGGGACGCCAATCTCAGAGAAGGAAGCCAACATGCAGGGACAAAGGGCCGGTCGTGTTTCAAATCCTGGCTCAAGGAGGCCCTGGCTCCAGTGCCACCCCTGCCCCTCCTGTGGTTCAGTTCTGGGAGACATTAAAGTCTCCTCCAGGTTGTCTGTAAGTTTGAGCTGGGCTTCTGTCACTTACAGAGGCTCCTGACCAATGGTTACAGTCAGGAAGAATATCAACAAGCCTTTCTTAAAATCTTTTATTCAATAATATCTTGAAATGAATGAATTAAAAAATAAAAACAGCCCTCCCCCCCTAAAATCAGATCTCTAGTTCAGATCTCTTCCGACTTGGTGTGCTGCGGGCTGAGCTGTTGCAATAAAGGCTTAGGCTAGCACTTTGGTCTAGCACGTACTTGGAAAACTCGGGGTGGGTCATATTAGTTTATGTGTTAAATCCTTGCTGAGACCCCAGCAGCCTTGGAACCACCCTGCATAAGATCCACTTGCAGACCTGTCCTGAGGTCAATGACAGAGTGTACACTGGAGAGGGTTCGGGTTGGAGGCCTGAAAAGCCCAGCAGATCACTGGTAGTGAGTCCACGTTAGTATCTTGGCGACTTCTAGCATTGTTCAATTATCACATGCAGAAAGCCTACAGCTTGCAGGTGCTGTTTGTCAGCTGGGGCTGCTAGTGGCTGGGAACTAATCATTAAGCCTGCCAAGGAGCAGAGAGGCCTTCTCCCAGCAGCCTAGCGGCTTCCAGCGGGGTGGATATTTTCCTATTTCACTTGGATTTGCTCCTAATGATTGGACTATAGATTATTAATGCTGCGAACCTCTAGGCTCCCAGGGTGACTGTGCTGGGCTCTATTCTGCCCTTGGAGGCTTCAGCACGTATCCTGGCCTGGCAGACAGTGCTCCGGCAGCTGTCAGAGCCACTGGGGCCAAGTGGGTACCGTGGGATCCAAAGAGTGGCTCCTATTAGCAGCTGCAGGGGCATCGTTGGTGGGATTTGGAGCTCTCTTCTCCCCAAATTACCAGGTAGAGTGAATAATAAGTCACAAAACACAGATCAGGGCTGGCTGGGAGGGTGACAAAAAGTGTCTTTAAGAGAGAAGGAAAAATGGCTGGGGCCATGCTGGGGCTATGCCATCTGTCACTTTGCGAAGTTGCCCTGGGCAGGGCCCAGAACACTGCTGAGCAGTGTGCCCAGAGCCAGGTTGGGGCTGCACAGGGCCTGCGGCAGTGCCACCCCAGGGCTGGCAGAGTGGCAGTGTAGCACAGCCACTGTTTTGTGGAGCAGCTTCTCCAGGGCTGGCTCTGAGAGGCACGTTTCCTGTATGTCACCTCAGACTTCACAGCAACCCTGGCAAGTAGCTCTAAGCCCCTTTTGCAGATAAGGGAAACCAGGCTAGAGGAACTGAGTGACTTGCCTAAAACAGCACTGCTAGGTGAGGTCTGAAGGAGCCCCCTGGGGCGCTTGCTCTCGTTCACACATGCTACCATCGTTGAGTGGGAACAGGAGACTCAGGAACCCAAGTTTCTTATCTTCGTGCACAGATGAGGAACTTGAGGCTCATATAATGTCAGAACCAGGTGCTGAATGGGAGTGTCCAGGGGGATCAGGTGCCTTGAACAGCACAGCCATCAGCTGTTGGAAGCAACAAAATGGCCTCCACGAGCCTGCATGGCAGCCTAGTGAATTGTGAGGAGAAAAAGCAGCACCAAATTCGGATGTAAATCTGTCTTAGTCTGATCAGGCTGACATAACAAAATACCATAGATTGGGTGGCTTAAACAACATCAATTTACTTCTCACATTTCTGGAGGCTGGAAGTCCAAGATCAAGGATCTAGCATGATCAGGGTCTAGAGAGGGCTCTCTTCCTGGCTTGCAGATGGCCACCTTCTTGTTGTGTCCTCACACAGCAGAAAGAGAGAGACATCTCTTTTCTACTTATAAGACAATAGTCCTATTGGATTAGAGTCCCTTCCTTATATCCTCATTTAGCCTTAATTACCTTCTAAAGACCCTGTCTCTAGACACAGTCACATTGGGTGTTAGGGCTTCAACATATGAGTTGGGTGGGGGACATAATTTAGTCTGTAGCACTGGGGTTATAACTGGAGTTATCAGTTGGGAGTGAGTAAACTAATAGGGAAGTTAAATAGGCTAATGGTATAGAGAATGACTCAATAGATGTTGGCTGGGTGTGGGTAGGGCGGTCTATGAACTGTAAAAGAACAAAATCACAACAAATTTAGGTGAAGATCTCAGTTGGCTTTATTGTGATTCTAGAATCAGGCAACATGTTATTCCATAAAATAGAATAAGTGTTCCAATGAGCCAAGCAGAGGAGGTTGGTTTTATAGACAGAAAAAGGCTAAAGAATGCAGAAACACAGAACAAAAAGTGGATTGTTTATTTCAAAATTACTTTCTTTGTAAGGTGGGGACAGGAAGACAGAATAATAGAAAAATAACACCAGGTTACTTCAGACTATATCTTTTGTGTAAGAATTAAAGTACAGGATTGCTTTGGCTATTTGGGGTCTTTTGTTTTTCTATATGAATGTTAGAATTGTTTTTTCTATTTCTGTAAAGAATGTCATTGGTATTTTGATGGGGATGCATTGAATCTGTAAGATAGCTTTGGGTAGTATGGACAATTTCACAATGTTAATTTTTCCAATCAATGAACATGGAATGTTTTTCTATCTTTTTGTGTCCTCTTTCATTTCTTTCAGCAGTGGTTTGTAGTTCTCATTGCAGAGACCTTTCACCTCCTTGGTTAAATTTATTCCTAGGTATTTTATTTTTTTGATGACTAGTATAAATGAGCTTGCTTTATTGATTTCTTTTTCTGCTAGTTCATTGTTGGAGTATTAAAACATTACTGATTTTGGGGTGTTGATTTTGTATCCCGCAGCTTTACTGAAATTGTTTATCAGCTCTAAGAGGTTTTTTTAGAGTCCTTGGGTTTTTCTATATATATATAGAGAGAGAGAGAGAGGATCATGTCCCTGCAAACAGGGACGATTTGTCTTCATCTTTTCCAATCTGGATGCCCTTTATTTTTATTAGGATCATGTCCCTGCAAACAGGGATCACATCCCTGCAAACAGGGACGATTTGTCTTCATCTTTTCCAATCTGGATGCCCTTTATTTTTATTTCTTTCTCTTGCCTGATTGCTCTGGCTAGTACTTCCAATACTATGTTAAATAGCAGTGGTGAACAAACATCATTTTTTGTTCCTGTTCTTAAGTGAAAAGGATTTAACTTATCCCCATTCAGGATGATATATGGCTTGCATTGTATTGGGATACCTTCCTTCTATACCTAATTTGCTGAGAGTCTTTATCATGAAGAGATACTGAATTTTGTCAAATGCTTTTTCTGCATCTATTGAGATAATCATATGGTTTTTGTCCTTAATTTTGTTGATGTGGTGTATCACATTTATTGACTTGCATACATTGAACCATCCTTGCATCCCTTGAATCCCACTTGATCATGGCGTATACATTTTGATGTGCTGCTGTATTCTATTTGTTACATTTTGTTGAGAACTTTTGTGTCTATTTTCATCAAAGATATTGGCCTGTAGTTTTCTATTTTTGTTGTANGTCCTTAATTTTGTTGATGTGGTGTATCACATTTATTGACTTGCATACATTGAACCATCCTTGCATCCCTTGAATCCCACTTGATCATGGCGTATACATTTTGATGTGCTGCTGTATTCTATTTGTTACATTTTGTTGAGAACTTTTGTGTCTATTTTCATCAAAGATATTGGCCTGTAGTTTTCTATTTTTGTTGTATCTTTGTTTGGTTTTGGTATCAGGGTGTTGCTGGCCTTATAGAATGAGTCTGGGAAAATGGTCTCTGTTTCAATTTTTAGGAATAATTTGAAGAGAAATGGTATTAATTCCTCTCTAAATGTTTGGTAGAATTCAGCAGTAAAGCCATCCAGTCCTGGGCTGTTCTTTGTTGGGAGACTACTGATTACAGCTTCAATCTCATTGCTTGTTATTGGCCTGTTCGGGTTTTCTATTTCTCGTTGGTTCAATCTCAGTAGTTTGTATGTCTCCAGAAATTTATCCATTTCCTACAGCTTTTCAAATTTGTTGGCATATAGTTGTTTATAATAACCTCTAATGATTCTTTGTATTTCCGTGGTATCAGTTGTAATGTCTCCTTTTTAACTTCTGGTTTGTGTTATTTAAGGTACTCTCCCTTCTAAGCAAAAAGAAAAAAAAATGAAGCCAGAGGCATTACACTACCTAACTTCAAATTATACTGCAAAGCTATAGTAACCAAGACAGCATGGTACTGGTACAAAAACAGACGCACAAACAAATGGAAAAGAATAGAGAACCCAGAAACCAACCCACACACTAACAGCCAACTGATCTTTGACAATGACACCAAGAACATACTTTGGGGAAAACACTGCCTCTTTAATCAATGGTGCTGGGAAAATGTGACATCCATATGTAAAAGAATGAAACTGGACCTAGGCCTGTCATCATATGCCAAAATCAACTCAAAATTGATTAAAGACTTAAAATAAGACCCAAAACTATAAAACTTCTAAAAGACAACATTGGGGAAACACTTCAGGAAGTAGCGCTTGGCAAAGACTTTATGAATAAGACGGCAAAAATACAGGCAACAAAAGAAAAAATAAACAAATTGGATTATATCAAACTAAAAAGCTTCTGCACAGCAAAAGAAATCATTAAAAGAGTGAAAAGACAACCTACAGAATGGGAGAAAATATTTGCAAACTATGCATCCAACAAAGGATTAATATCCAGAAT
>NW_007736021.1:60459-68612 GCF_000696425.1 Galeopterus variegatus
TTCTCAAAGGAAGATATACAAATGGCCAACAGACACATGAAAAAATGTTCAACATCACTAATCATCAGAGAAATGCAAGTCAATACCACATTGAGATATCTTCTCACCCCAGTTAGACTGGGTATTATAAAAAGACGGGGAATAACAAATACTGACAAGGATGTGGAGAAAGGGGAACTTTTGTACACTGTTGGTGGGAACATAAATTAGTGCAGCCATTATTGAAAAGATTATGGAGGTTTCTCAAACAACTACAGATAGAACAGTCATACAATCCAGCAATTCTACTCCTGGGTATATACCCAAAGAAATGGAAATCATCATGTTGAAGGGATACCTGCACTGCCATGTTCATCACAGCTCTATTTACAATAGCTGAGAACTGGAACCAACCTAAATGTCCATTGACAGATGACTGGATAAAGGAAATGTGGTTTATATATACAATGGAATACTACTCTGCCATAAAAAAGAATGAAATTCTGCCACTCGCAGCAACATGGATGAGCCTGGAGAAAATTATCTTAAGTGAAACAACCCATGTACAGAAAGAGAAATACTGCATGTTTTCACTCACAGCTGGCAGCTGAATCCATAAATAAACAAATGAACAATAGAGAGAGACAGAGAGAAAGAAAGAAAGAAACAACATCATAGTAATACATCGAACTTTTAGAAATCTAGAAGTGGAAAAGGGGAGCGGAGGGAAGAGAGAGGGGGACTAATGAGGAATTGGTGAACAGACACAAAGAATGATTGCGTATGGTAATGAAAAGTACTGATCTAACCACCACACATTCTACACAATTATTAAAAATCAATGTTATACTCCACATGTATGTACAATAAAAAAGAAAAAAGAAAAATTTTAAAAAAGAATCATTAAAAAAAAAAAGATTTGCTAAGTGAGACTACAGCAGAGTTCAGTCTTGGGCTAATTATTCCCCATTACTGAGGTGAGTTACTTCTGAGCACTGCTCCATGGATCATGAGGTTCTCCAGGCTGGCTGGTGGGAACAGACACCATTCCCAGCCCAGTGTGAGGGCCAGGCACTGTAAACGCTCAGCCTTGTGAGCAGGTATTTGGTCCCGGGAGGTTTCCTCACCCACATGTGCTGATCAGTACTTGGCTGACTGCTCAAGGGGGCCCTTCTGCACGTCTCTGTGCAGCTCCCTCCTCTCTAGTACTCTGTCCCGAGAAATCTACCTGTCTGCTGGGCCCTGCTTGGGTTTCATCTCCCCTTGCTGTGGTCTAGAAACTCTCTCAAGGCAATGAGCCGGATCAATCACAGAGTTCACCTTATTTTTTCCCCATCTCTCAGAGATCACTGTCCTTCATTGCTTGATGTCTAATATCTTTTTAAAAAGTGTGTCTTACATGTTGTGCAGTTTTTTAGTTGTTTCAGATGAGAGGGTAAATCCAGTTCCTCCCAAATTGGAAAAAAAATATTGAATTCCACAGCTTCTGCCCTTAAGATTTTAAATAAATGTTTGTAGACCTGTATATAATTAGGGCAAATTTTATCCTTATTGACAGTACATATAAATCCAGTTTTCAAATGGTCTCCCACTTTTGCATTTTTTGAAGGGTTGGCTTCTGGTCAAGTTTGACTAGTTAGCTATGGAAGATACTATAGACTGGTTTAGCCAGCTGCATGTGAGACCCTTTGTAGCATGATTTAGCCAAAATACCACAGGTAGGAAAGTGAAAAGCTACATTTCCCAGACTCATATACCCTGTAGGTTCTACATGGGATCAAGTTTCCTCCACAAGGACACCCCCATGCAGGCCTTGGAAGATGGACATGACACCATGAAGTGGAGCCCCTGCGTCCACTGCATTTCTTGGTTTTTGCTGTCCAGCCTGGTTGTGGTCGTGTTTGACATCAGCTGGAGCAGAATCCATGGGGACAAGAGGCAGAGCCTAGGGTACCATTTTGCTGATGTGGACCCTGGTAAAGAGGAGGGCCGTGGAGATGGAAGTTGCTGCAGTTTCCCAATTCCACAAATTCCTCACTGCAATGAAAACTGGCCATGTCCACAGAGATATTTTCTGAATTTTTCCCAGACTCAAGCCTGCTCCTCCAGCCCATTCAAAGGATTTTATAAACTGCCCAAGCACATTACTTTCTGTTTAAACTAGCCAGAGAGGATTCTGTTGTCTGCAATGGAACCCTAGCTGATAGATTCATCATTGTACTTATTTATGATGTGGCTGATGAAGAGCTTATCTGAGGAATAGGAGACAGGTGGGTTCTGTCATTTCCTGGTTCACTTGTGCATACTTTACTAAAATTTTCAATCTGTAGTTTCTTTGGAGGAGTCCTTTAAATGCTCTTGTCCATTTTGTGGAGATTAGTTTAGTCAAAATTAGATAACATCTGTAAATGCACAGAACCAGATACACAAAAGCTGCAGTAGGTTCCAAAGTGAACTAATAAGGTTGAGTCCTCTAAGCTGTCACCTTGGATGTGTTGAGTCCACACAGGACACATGTTTCTTTCATCTGGCCCTAGCGGGTACCAGTGTGTGTGCTTCAAACACTAATAAAGCTTGATTCCTTTCTGTTTTTTATGTATAAAAATACAAACAGAAATTCAATTGTTTTCTTCCTCCACACATAAATTATCCTGGCATCCCCTGAGGTATTTTGTCAAAAATGCAAAATTATTCTCATGTCCCAAGCTTAAATTGTGTTTTTTGTTGATCTTATAATTAGTCAATGACAAGTCAAACACGACTGCTTTTTCTAAGGAATGATCATTGCATAATGGAAAACTTCCTCCCCTTGTCCTGCGTAAAGGGAATTAGACAGCGAGTCAGGGAACTCTGGTTCTGGCCCTACTGGTGCCCCTGTCTTGTCTGTGACCTGTGGCAAGCCCTGCCACTCTTGTTTTCTCATCTTTGAGGCAAGTGTGCTAGGCTGCAGTTAGGGGCTTTCTAGCACCTAGGTTCCAAGGAGGTGAGCTGTACTGCAGCAACTGTCTTCATTCTAGGGGCAAACAGCAGTTACCCCTCAACTGTCTTGTCTCATAGCTCAATAATCTAAAATAGGTTCTGGGTAGTGGGATTAGGTATGAGTTTTATATTCTACTTGGCTTTTAGAATAGTTTTCTACATTTTCTGTAATAAATATGTATTGCTTTTGTAGTGAAAAATATTAAAAATTAAACAAATATGTATAAAATAATCCTTGAAAGAAACCTAAAAAGATCCCTGCCCAGGAGAAAAGGGATGAGAACGCTGCCCATGTGATGTCTCCCTACTACCTGGTGGCCTTCAAAATGTCCCCTTGCAATTGTCAGTTTGCCATAAAAAATGTAGGCAGTCAGGCCACTTCCTTCCCATGGTTCAGCAGACTGAGAAGATGACTTCTGTCATGTATTTATTTTAACAATTCCGATAACAACAGAACAACTCAGTTGTTTCTTGGAGTTTGGTAAAGAGGTATTTATATTAAGACAGTTGAGTAGCCTTGTAGATAGCCAGCGCTCATGAGCTATTATTCCAAACTCATCAGTAATAACCCTCAACCACACGCTGCCAGGTGGGCATGTAAGGAGGTGGAGGACGAACATCTGTAGAGGCCTTCCCTCCTCCAGCACAAGTTGGAAAAGAAAAGTGATATTACAAAGATGCTCAGTGGGACAGAAGTCAGTTCTGAACATACCAATCAGCTCTCCTGAACCCCAAATCAAGACTCGGGATCTGACCATGGGGAAGGACGTTATCGAGAGGGACTTGGATAACTCTGGCCAGGAAGTGGCAGGCTGCTTGGGGTTTGGCCAGCTGAGTTATAACCAGCATAAAAGGATAGGAAAGGACATGTATGGTGAGAAGGAATCTTCATTGCACCCCGCAAGGCTGAGGGGCCTGTAGAGTGACAAAATACCCCAGAAAGCTTCCCTGCTCTGCCCTTCTCCCATGCCGTCCCCCTCCCCACCTGTCTACCTTTGGCATGTGATCTGAGGAGAACCTTCTTCTTTTTGATTGACCCACAAAAGTAGGTGCAGATAGAAATCACTTCCTCCGTGTCCCCACTGGGCCTCCGCTGAGCACCCGCCTGTGGCCACCACACCGGCACATCAGGGACTCAGAGCCAAACGGGGCTGGTGAGTAACGTTTTAGGAAGTGACTGTCCATGAATGCCATGCCCAACACCATACACTACAAATCCCATGAATGCGAACGGTCTACAGCAGCACCGTCCAATAGAACTTTCCACGATGATGGAAATGCTTTATTCTGTGCTGTCCCATACAGTGCCCATTAGCCACATGTGGCTGTTGAGCATGTGCAGTGTGGCTAACATGACTGAGAAACTGAATTTTTAATTTTATTTAATCTTAATTAAAATTTACATAGTCATATGTGGCAATTGGCTACCATATTGGATTTCTCGGGTCTAAAGTATTTGTAATTATTGACAATGTGTGAAACGATTTTCCAAAGCAACTTTTAAAACTATATGATATTAGATCTGACATATTTTGTAACTCAAACAGTTCATAATTTCAAAGTTTGAATATCCATAACCTATTTGGTTGTTTTGGGTGCCCCATGGCTTAAAATAAAATCACCTTTAAGTATAATTTATTTAGAAACGGTTAATCCATCTCTTTGCTATAAAGTGCCCTGGGAGGTATATTATCAACTCTAGTCACAGAACATTATTACTCTAAATAAAACACTGATTATTCACTTATTTAATTCTTAATAATCACCTCTCCCTAAGTAATTTTTTTCCCTCAGAGCATGACTCTGAATACGTGCATATTAAATATCATGTGTACCACCATATAGACAATTTTAAAAATAAGATATAGCAAGCACATACATTAATGCAATACATTTATTCATTTGAATTCTTAAAGAAAGCACTACATTTTCCTAAATTTGTATTGATTTGGGCAGAAGAAGGAATACTGCATAAAAGGCTGGAAGTGTTTTTGCTTCTCCATGAAGTCTAATATCGACTTGTAGCTGAAGTAATATCAAAACTTTGCACTTCCATAATACTTTAAATACCTTCACATCACCATCTACTTTTCTCCTGTGCTGTGGAAAGACTTATCATAGATTATACCGCCATTGATAGATGAGGAGCTGATGCTTAATGAGAGTAAGTGGCTTGTCCAAGTTCACAAAGCTTATAAGCAACAACACAGAAATGTGAACGCTCTGTCTAGCTCAGTCTAGGTCCTTTCCACGCTCAGGAAAGGGAAGTGATTCACTTTTACATATTTTAGGAGTTTCAAACCAAATTCTCTTAGCATGGACACCATGAGCACATAGGAGGACGTGACAAAGTTGGTGATCTGGGTGGCAGCTGTGGAGATGGGGGGCTACAGACACGTGGAAGGTGGCAGTGGTAGTCTCGCCATAAGGTTAAGATAATTTTTTACAAAGTTTGGTGAAAAGTTGGAATTTTTAAATAATGTTGCAGATGTGGCCCAACAGATGTGTGTGTGAATTGAGTGTCACACTTTATATGATGTCCCAGGTACAATTCACACTCCAGCAGTCTTCTGGGATGCAGGGTCATCTCTATGCTGAAATCATCTCTTACAGGTATTAATATGTGATTTAAATACAGACATTTCTTTTCAAATAATGAAAGCACTAGTTTTCTTTTATAGTAGCAAGAACACCAGCAAGTTCCTCTATTTTAGGGGTCACAATGCCCACTTGGAGAGGGTGACAGAAGGACTGTGGGAGTTCATGTGTAACACGGCAGGCAGGGAAGGGGAAGGCTGGTAAGAGTTACCTGTTAATAAACACGAGTGCCACCCTCATGCCCCACTGAGACTGATGTTCACTGGTACTGAATTTCCTTGCTCATTCTTTACACTCTCATTAATCAAAGCCTTTAACATTAAAAAAAAAAAAATCTTGGGGCTGGCCCGGTGGCGCACTGCTATAGTGCACCGCTTGGGAGCGTGGTGGCACTCCCGCCGAGGGTTCGGATCCCACATACAGACCGGTTCCCGCTCACTGGCTGAGCGAGGTGCGGGCGCAACACCGAGGGTTGCGATCCCATTGCCGGTTCCAGTCCGGTATGGGTGCGACACTGAGGGTTGCGATCCGTTGCCGGACACGAAAAAAGACAAAAAAAAAAAAAAATCTTGGCTGTTAGATGAGATACTCATTTTTTTAAAAAAATCATCCATGGGCACTATCCTCTAGGCAAAGATTCTTACTAATACTAGTGAGATTGAGATACTTGAAATAAGAACTTGTGTCTTTCTAAAACCTCAAAACCATAAAAAAAAAATCCCAATCTGGGCCTTTCCGATAAATGCTAACATGATATGCTAAATGACATTTTCATGACAAATGAGGCAAATTTTTTAAAAGCCCCATCTTTTATGCAGAGCTCCATGCGTTCATTACTTCTAGCACTCATTCCTGACTACGTGAATAGATGCATTTGTCTTTCCTCCGCACTATATTCTTTGGCATGATTATCTGAAGGGTATGTGCTGGCTATAATTTCAGGACAGTTTAAAAAATCTCACTTTTCATCCACACAAATGGTACAGTGGAAAAATAGGGGGAGGTGACATATACTAGGGGGGGAAATGCTAGTTTACTCAAAACGATATTACAAATAAAAATGGGCATATGTTGTGCCAGATGGATGTTGGCCCCACCTGGTTTTATACTTCCAGATCTAAGGTTGCCCATCTTGGGAACAAGTGATGTTTGGAAATGTGGGTTGGGCTCGTCGCCTATGCAGTAGCAGGAGAAACACCGCTGGGTAAGGCTCTGCCTGCTGGGGCCAGGAGGCCAGGGAATGATCCCTGAGGAGCCTCCTAGACAGGCCATGCGAGCAAACACCACCTAAACTGTCTTTTAGGAGGGCGGAGAAATAGGCTGTAATTAAACGGCTGGGAAGCAAAAGGACGAGAAAGGACTTTGATTTTAGCAAATCATTTGGGAAAGGATTCTCTACGAGGCTATCAAACAGAGCTGGCATTGCCCGAAGTGAAACAGACGAGCAGGAACACATAAGAGCCCCCGGAAAGGCAGGGCGGTGACGGGGCAAATGGCGTGTGAGGGACAAGGGTACACTGGGAGAACTACCATCTAACACCTTGCAGGCTTGCACAAAGAAGCTGCGAAGCTGGACGGGCAGTCGTGTTTCAGGAAGACTTTGTAAGTCTGGAAAATGGGCGCCTGGAATTTAGTGTGCAATTTACTATTGGACACAGCACAAGGCTAGTGCTAGAGAGAAGCAGAAAAACACTTTTAAGTCACAGTTAAATGATTCCAACTGGAGTCTCATAAAAGAATTCGGGGACCAGGTGGGCTGGCAGCATCCTGCTTTGCAGCTCTGAAGACAGCACAAGGCGGTTTTCCTAAAGGAATAATTTCTGGAGACTCGCAGTTCACAAAGGTTACTGCAGCCTGTCAAGGGACCGACTCAAAAACGATTTAGGATCCGGGGCGCGGCGGCGCTGACCGCTGAACACGGGCCGGGCCATTGAGTGCTGGACGGGCAGGCTGAGTGCAGCGCGGTGGCATGCGAAGAGACGTGATTGCATCGAGGTTTATGAGTGTCTGATGGGCTCATAGGAAGACACCAGGACAAGACCTACTCACGTCGTGAGGATGAAGGATGCTCCAGACTGGTGATGAAGGCTGGGGAGATTCAGTAGGCAAGACTTTTCCTTTGCATGGTCGTCGATGGCGGATGGCGGGCGGTGAGGGGGGAGGGTGTAAGAAAAGACGAGGGAGGGCCGGCCCGGTGGCGCACTGCTACAATGCGCTGCTTGGGAAGCGCAGCGGCGCTCCTGCTGAGGGTTCGGATCCCACATACAGACCGGTTCCCGCTCACTGGATGAGCGAGGTGCGGGGAAAAAACACTGAGGGTTGCGATCCCGTTGCCGGTCCCGGTCCGGTACGGGCGCGACACTGAGGGNGTACAGACCGGTTCCCGCTCACTGGATGAGCGAGGTGCGGGGGAAAAAACACTGAGGGTTGCGATCCCGTTGCCGGTCCCGGTCCGGTACAGGCGCGACACTGAGGGTGGGGATCCGTTGCCGGTCATGAAAAAAGAAAAAAAAAGGAAAAAAAAAAAAAAAAAGAAAAAAAAAAAAAAAAAAGAAAAGACGAGGGAGACATGGGAAAGTCCTTGCTAGAGTCCCTGA
>NW_007736021.1:69015-69854 GCF_000696425.1 Galeopterus variegatus
TGAGTGAACACATGTACGTGAATGTACCTGTGTGAGCATGTGTGAGCTCGTGTGAGTCTGCCAGTGTGTGTGCACATGTGTGAATGTACACGTGTGTCAGTGTGTGCAAGCATGTGTGTGCACACGTGTGAGTGTATGCCAGTGTAAGTGTGAGCACGTGTGCATACGTGTGTTAGTGAACACACACGAGCATGCCAGTGTGTGAACGTGTGTGTGTGCGTGTGAATGTACACGTGAGTGTATGTGTGTGTGCATGTGAGTGAACACATGTACGTGAATGTACCTGTGTGAGCATGTGTGAGCTCGTGTGAGTCTGCCAGTGTGTGTGCACATGTGTGAATGTACACGTGTGAGTGTATATGTGTGAGTGTACATGTGTATGAATGTGCACTGTGCACAGAGTTATATTTCAATACGTGTATACAATGTGTAGGGATCAAATCAGGGTAGTTAGTAAATTCATCACGAAAATTTGTCGTTTCTTTGTGATGAGAACATTTAAGCTCCTCCCCTTTAGCCACCTGACAACATACAATAAATTCTTGTTAATTATAGATACTTAGTACTACTGTACACCAATAGAACTTATTTTTCCGATCTACCTGTAATTTTGTGTCCAGTAACTAACCTCTCACTATACCCCCTCACCCCTGCCCTTTCTCTCCTCTCCTAACCTGTTATGTGACATTAAATGCTGTTTAGTTCAAAAGGAACAAATAGTAAAACATTGGCTCTATTCTTTTTCCAAAGTGCTAAATCAATCGATCAATCATTTCCTCTCCCCCCCCCTCACACACACACACACACACACACACACACACACACACACACACACACAC
>NW_007736022.1:0-561 GCF_000696425.1 Galeopterus variegatus
ACAAAGTAAAGATTAATTTATGCAATGATGAATATGCTAATTATCCTTATTAGATCATCACACACTGTATATATGTATTAAAATATAACTTTGCATCCCATAAATATGTACAATCAATAAGTTTCAATAAATGATTAATGTAAAAACAACAAGTTAAATCCCCTTTGGGATGTATTACCAATGGAAAATGACTAGCTTGAGGAAGATCTGTAATTAGCTATCAGTCAGCTGAATTGTATGCTAAACAGTTCTGCCAAATTTATTACAAAGCACAAATAACAGTAGATCAAGTGAGAATATGAATAACCAAATTATTAAGAAAATATAAATATGTATATAATGACTTTACAAAATGGATTGTTTCCTTAAATCTATCTCTACTCTATACTGGTTCCCCCCAATTATAGGCATATTCATGCTGATACTGTTGCTGTATCTGTCATATAAATGCTAAACTAAATGTAGATGCTTAAAAAAACATTTTTCTGTTAGGCCAAGGTCCACGAGGTTGGATTGGGCAGGAAGGGGTTAACTTAGCGGGTCATGTTTGCCCAAATCTTA
>NW_007736022.1:4067-4647 GCF_000696425.1 Galeopterus variegatus
GACAATGTTAACTTTACCTGAGTCCTGTGCTCCTATAAAATAGCCGCAGTTAAGAAACCTCCCCACACTTTGCATTTCTGGAAGTGGCTTATTGTAAAGAACCAGTTTTCTATATGTGACTTAGATAAGAATTACAGATGTTACCCTTGTATACCTATGACAAGGCTGGACACATTCCTTCCAAATTTCCATTCTTTTTCTCATAAATGATTAACTGAACTGTTTGTCTCCACTGACCAATTTGAACAAAATATCTGCTAACTTGACTCGTCCATACTTTAGTTAGGCTTTTCTCCTTCCTCAAGATGCCTGATATTTCAACCACCCTTGAGCTGAAACAAATATCGGAATGTAGAATAACCATTTAGGTCCTCCCACGGATCTTCTGACCTCAGAAGAACATCTTCTGATTTACTGTCCAATCACGCCACCTGCTCATCCTACTTCACCCAGTTCTATCTTGCTTGTTCTCCCTACAGAAGCAAAGTTATTTCTGTCTTACATTCAGGACATTTATAGGTCTTATGGTTGGAGCATTCTTCTTATTGCAATAGTCTCTGCCCCCCCCCCCCCCCCCCCC
>NW_007736022.1:5745-9268 GCF_000696425.1 Galeopterus variegatus
ATTAAAATAAAAGGATGACACAAAATGAAAATGTAGCCAACAGGGACAAAACATTTGAGAACATTCTGGGTGATAGAAAGAAGGTTTTTTCCCGCTAAGCATAAGATTGACCACAGATGTTTGTCTCTACTCTTATACAATTTGCTACAAAGAAATGTTTTCATAGTTGAGAATTGAAAGAGGAAAGTATTTTTTCCTCACTTCTAGTTTCTTGTCTCCAGGTTGAAGAATAAGAGATCATTTAACATTAATTCAATCAAACTAAGAATTTGGTTAATATTTTTGATTCGATATTCAAATTACTGATGCAAAGTTGTGTTTCCATACTCAGGTGAGCACTCAAATGTGGAGTGAAATATTGGGTTTCTAGTAGAGTTAATGCAGATATAGTTAAGTTTACCCATGCTGCACAAAGTTTAAAAGAACGGTGGGGGAGAGACAGAATCACATTTCAAGTATGAATGTTGATACTGTATACATTCTGGATTTATTTGTTATTGAAAAAAATTAAAAATTGCAAGAAATTCAAATGTATGATGAATAAATTGTCATACATTTATACCATTGTAATATTGTATAGCAATGAAAGTGAAAAAACATAAATACAGATGTAAACATCATAACATTGAGGAAAAAGCTCTAGTAGTAGATTAACACATCATATGCTACAATTTATAAAATATTCAAGACTATGGAAAATTATCAACGATATTGTCTGGGAGTGCATAATACATATAAGGTAAACTTTAAAGGAATAAGTGAAATTTCAAGAAGGTGGGTAGAATAAAAATTGATACAATCCAAAAAGAAAAACAGGGTTTTTAAGAATGTTCATAATATTCAAACTTTTTGTTTGTTTATTTTGTTTTGTTTTGGTGGCTGGCTGGTAAGGGGATCTGAACCCTTGACCTTATTCAAATTCTTAAACTGGGTGATGTGTATATTAGTGTTTATTAGTTTTAATGTAACAAAAATGAGACACACTTTATAATATATAAGTATTCCATTTAAATAAGAAAATAACAAGAAATAAAAGGAAAAAAAAATAGCTTGCAATCAATATCATAGTTTTTGTTCAGCTCCAACCAATTGATTTGTAAAAATAGAACAGTAATTATCCTCAATAATTCATTTGAGGATATAATATACGTAATACTTAGCAGTATGTTTAATGCTTTTCAAATTTGAGAATGCATGTACTTTATAAAGAAAAATCTTACATTCATTTGGAAAGCTGATTCAGTTAAATCAAATCTCATTTTTGAAAAGATAACGTTTCGTGATTGGGAAAACATTGCATGCAACATCTTTTAGTTAATCTAGGTTGTAGATCACTTAGCTATTTTGCCTCTCATTATATCCTAAAGTGTTGCTATTTTCCTGTTTCATTGCTCTGTTAACTATTCCCAGGAGGATGTAGAAAACAAGGCAAAAAGGTAAAACCCAGAATTCATTAGATTTAAAATTAATAAAGAATCTATTATAGAAACTAATCCCAAACCAGAAAATGACTTGAACTCTTATCTAGAAAAAGTTTCATTTTTGGACTCTTGCAAGCCTTCTATTTGTAACTACATAAAACTTGCAATGACTTCTATAGCACTTCAGTTTTGAAAATCATTTCCACAGATGTTGATTCCTGCTTTTACACTCATTTAAACCAAACTATGTCTTTGTAATTTGCATATGATTTCAACAAGCTGTGCTTTGGTGTAATCCCTGCCAGAGCTTTTCCTCGGGTAAATGGAACAGTTGGGATGGGGTTTTATTTCGAGTGAGGGTGTAACCCAAGAGCTTCACTAATTACACTCTAATTTAAAATAAATCTTTAATACTCTATCTTAAAGAATTAATATAGTATGAAGGAAAATCACTTTGAGGAAGATGGCTTCATTTCATTCTGTAAGGCTCTGAAATCTGATGTGCAATAAGCAGGCAGACAAACCATTAGCAAGCAAGTAGAAGTGACATTCAAAGCAAGCACTTCCACAGCCTCATCAAAAATGTGCTGAAACGACAATAGTGAATGTGTATTAGAAGTTTAATTTAGTCTCCTAAGTGACCTTGATCATTTGATTGGGTGGTATCTGAGACACTGTTTTCAACGATATTTATGAATGCCTAAAGCAGAAGATGGAAAAAAAAATACCCTTCAAACAGCTAACCTGAAGATTTCTCAGATTAGAGAAGAAAATGAAAAAGATCAGTTTCGCTCATTAATAATTCAACATCTTTCTGATTTTAAAATCCCCTCCAGTCAAAATTTTGACTTTTTTTTTTTTAGAAAAGTCTTATTAGGGGGAGCCCTAAGGCATTAGTGAAATGCTTATAAAGACTGTACTTTTTTGGATTGTTTGTGCTAAAATTATGCCCTTCTGTTATGCCCCCACTCATTTGTCTGGGAAATTCAGACTGTCCAGCACCTCCATCTGTTACTGGTTTTTCTTTCACTTGCTGCCACATTGCTGGTTTTCTGATGCACAATAAATGTCTCAGATGAAAACCATATGTATGAAAGTACTTCAAAAAGTTCATGGAAAGATTATTATTATTTTTCAATTCTACTTTTCCATGAACTTTTTGAAGTATCCTTTCATATAACCGATACAGACATCTTTTAATTTTTTAATTTTTTTAATTAATAAAACGATATCACCTAAAAATTATAAATAAATGTTTCATTTGCTAAACTTTTAAGACTAGCCCCCCATATTAAAACCATCTTACTATACCACAGATTTATTATACTGAAAATCATGAGTACCTCTTTTTCATTTATACCCTGAGTCTGCGAACAAGTGTGTTGTCCTTCTTAAAAAAAAATATATATATATATATAATATATATATAATGCATATTATATAATGTATGCTACATAATTATAATAATTCAAATATATAAATATTTAGTTTTTTCATGTGCATTCAACTTATGTGCATGTAAAAGTCCTTTAACTCAACAATTATTTATTGAGTACTTACTATGTATGAGGAACGGTACTATGTGCAAAGTTTCTCTGATGAACAGAAAACAGTCTCTTCCTAGATAGAGCTCATTATCTATAATATTTCAGACAAACATAAATAAGCAACTATGGTAAAATGTTTTAAGTGTTATTAAATGGACAAATACAGGGTGTTATGTGAGCACGGATGAAGAGTGAGGACAGATCTTCCAGAAGGTTCAGTGTTTACACTGAGCTCTGAAAAAGAATAATTAGAATTAGATCCAGCCGTATTATGTGGGTGTGGGCTTGGGAGCAGGGTGTGTTTATCATGAGAGTGAACTTACGGAAAGAGAGTACGTGTGTGTGTAAGGATGGTAAAGTGACAAGAAATCATTTTGCATATGAGGACCTTCCCAGCATTTAACAAAAGATAATTTTATTTATGTGTACGTTTATAAGCTGTTTTAGTCTGTTTTGTGCTGCTATAACAGAATATCTAATGCTGGGTAATTTACAATGAGTAGAAATTTATCACCTCAATGTTCTGGAGATTGGGAAGTCCAAGATTGAGGGGCT
>NW_007736022.1:10837-12218 GCF_000696425.1 Galeopterus variegatus
CTCATTTCATCTCGTGCTGTGCTACTTTGCATAATCATATCTTCCCTCTCAGACGGTAAACCTTCTGAGGATACTATCTGTATCCACTTTGTTTCTGGTCTTCCTGTCCAGCCCAGAGTATTGTAATTAGCACAGGGATAATTTGAATAAGCAAGTGATTGCTTACAGGCAAGTACGTAGAGTACTTAGAGCTTTATTAAATTAGATGTTTTGTATTTTTAAAGAAAGTATAGCTTCTTATGAAATAAATACATTCTCAAATGAAGCAGTGCCATTTTTTCCCCTTAATTCCTAAGTTTTGATAACAGATATTCAAAAGCTACTCTTTCAATTTGTCTTTTCCCACTTTTCTTTCACTTAATACCAAGTTCTGCCTAATTCCAAAGAAGGAAGCATATATCAACAGCACAACAGCAATAACCATTTCTAATTCACAGTTTGCCTCCACATTGGATCTTAGAATCTCTTTCACAGATACTCAATTTGGGGCAATCCTCAGGCAAGTCTGGGCTCATAGCAATGGAACAGGTTCCAATCTGTTTTCCTGAGCCAACTGCCCTTCCATCTGTGTGTATTTTAGGACATAGAGCTTACATCTGAGAGTATTACTTTTGAAATACTCTCTTTATCTGTCAGTAGTCAGGATATACACACAAATGAAAAACCATAAATAATCACATGTATCATCAAGTAATGCATGAACAGACACTTCTGGAAAAATCGGTCTTTAAGCAGCCTTCAAATAGAAATCGTGATGATTCTGTGGTGTTTCTAGATCACTATACACAGTTGAACTGAGAGGGTATGTTTTCTTCCTTGTCTTGTAAATACTTGATTATTCAAATAAAAGTCACAGTTCCTAGTAAATGTAAGCTATATTGCCCTTTTAAAGACATTTTAATACATTTTGAATTGCTTTAATGAATAATTAGAATTTTCAAAACAAAACTTTTGAAAAAAACAGCTTTTGGAAATAAAAACAATTATAGATGTATTATGAAGATAGGTGTTTTAAAGCTGGGATTTTTAAAAATATTTTTGTTTCATGTTGCTTGATAACACAACTAACTATGATTTTGTTACCTGGATTTTTTTACATTTCGCTTAGCTTCTAAAATCTCAAATAAAAGATGAAAATCTGGTTGTAGAATGAAACAAAGTTTCAAAACATGCCCATGGGATGGTAAAGATTCAGCCTAATTTCTCAAAGCTCCATCTACAGCCCAGTGTAATAAATATCGATACTATGGTTGGTAGTATGGGATTACCAAAACTCAGTCAATAAACACCTACTGCTCTTGACTGCACTGTACATACTAGAGAATATTTCAACTTCCAGTAGGAAGCATCTCCTGAACCTTTCTTAGGGACCTCTTTGATG
>NW_007736022.1:12551-14012 GCF_000696425.1 Galeopterus variegatus
AGAATATTTCAACTTCCAGTAGGAAGCATCTCCTGAACCTTTCTTAGGGACCTCTTTGATGAACTCATGTCGCAGAAACTTGTAAACGGTTCTATCATAATACCTACTACATCACAGTTGATTATGTATTTGTTTATTCATTTTCCTCTTGCCTGAAAACTCCTTGAAGCAAAAACAGTGTTTTATTAAGACTTTTCATCTACAGTGCATGGTACAGTGCCTAGACAATGGAAGCTAAGGAAATATCTGCTGCATGCCTATATGGATGAATGAAAAAATAAAAACATTAATACAGAATTAAACTAATAAAACTCAGTTGACTAGTATATTCTTATCTTCCAAAGAAAGAAGTATTTTATTAATCTCTTATTCACCTGACAGTGTGATGTCATCATGTATTTCCCATCTTATTACAGAACCGTTTTTAGCTCAAAACCTTCATTACAGAACCTGTTGCAACACAAAAAATTAACCATGGTACTTTTTAAATATTAATTTAATGTGTTACCCTTTTCAGTCATATAACATCATAAATAAATTTTAATGATGGATTAATGTTTTTCATTACTATAGTCACTTCAACATTACATAAAGATTTATATTTGCTAGCTTTCTGAATATAAAGTATGTCATAATACTTTGCCTCTGTACAGTTAAAAATGTAACAGAAGTACGGAATGACTAAAAGTGATAATAATAATTTTTTATTATGCATTCTTATTTTAAGAAACCCATCTGATATTTATAGATACCTGTCATTACTCAGTAAATAAACAAATAAAATATTGTTTATTTATCTGTTATTATTACTAAAGTAATGCACATTTGTTATGGAAACTGCTGAATAGCAAAAAGGAAAGGAAAAAAAAAAAGTTCCCTTTCATTATCCTGGAAGAAAGATCCCCAATTTGAGAGCACAAATGAGCAAAAGAACAGGAGATAGTGGGTATGAGCTACTTTTAAAAACTTTTTTACATGATGGGATTTTGTTGCGAAGGGAAGCAAAGGAATGGAGTGGAAGGTGATAGAAAATGTGAGTCAAAGCTTTCTCGTTTGTTTGTATTCTTCTTATAAATCTTTTAAATGGAAGAAATATTAGCTTCTTATCTTCTGATGGAAATGACCCACTAAAGAACAAAAAAACATGATCCAGGAGGGTGAGGTGAGAAATTGACCTTGAATAAATAAGAAGATGGCACCTAGTGCACAAAGAGAATTCCTGGCCTTTGATGACAGCAAGGAAGTTCATCTTTGCTAACAGAGGTGAATATAAGAGGATACAAATGCCGGTAAGTTGATGTGGTGAATGGGGCTTATGGAGATTTTCTTCTGATTGCTTCTACTTTTTTCCCCCTTTTTTTGAGATAAAATTCATACAATATAAAATAAACCATTTTAAGGTGAACAATTCAGTAATATTTAGTACATTTAATTTTATGTGACCATCACCTCTATCTATTT
>NW_007736022.1:14226-15071 GCF_000696425.1 Galeopterus variegatus
TTGATGACAGCAAGGAAGTTCATCTTTGCTAACAGAGGTGAATATAAGAGGATACAAATGCTGGTAAGTTGATGTGGTGAATGGGGCTTATGGAGATTTTCTTCTGATTGCTTCTACTTTTTTTCCCCCTTTTTTTGAGATAAAATTCATACAATATAAAATAAACCATTTTAATGTGAACAATTCAGTAATATTTAGTACATTTAATTTTATGTGACCATCACCTCTATCTATTTACAAAATATTTTCATCACTTCAAAATGAAACTCCACACCTACTAAGCAGTTGTGTTGCATTCACACTTCCTCTCAGCCCTGGAGGCCACCACTGTGTGTTCTGTTCCTACGGGTTTATTTATTCTACATATTTCATACGAATGGATTTACACGGTGTGTAAACATTTGCATCTGACTTCTTAATCTTGCCATAATGTTTTCCAGGTTCATCTATGTTGTAGCATGTATCAGTACTTCGTTGTTTTTATGGACGAATAATATTCTGTTGTATGTACGTGTTTCAATTTGTTTATCTATTCATGTGTTGGTGGATATTTGGGCTACTTTTACCTTTCATCTATTGTTAAAAGTGCTACTATGAACATGGATTTGTTCGAGTACCTATTTTCAATTCTTTTGAATATACAGGTAGGAACGGAATTACTGGGTCATATAGTACTGTTATTTATATTTAAGTTTTTAAGGAAACAGCAAACTGTTTTTCACACCAGCTGAATCCATTTACATATCCATCAGCAATATGCACATTTTCCACTTTCTCCGCATCCTTACCCATACTTGTTATTTATTTATTTTTATTATATCCATACTAGAGGGTGTAAGTAGCAC
>NW_007736022.1:15404-27363 GCF_000696425.1 Galeopterus variegatus
GTTGCGATCCGTTGCCGGACACGGAAAAAGACAAAAAGACAAAAAAAAAAAAAAAAGTGCTACTATGAACATGGATTTGTTCGAGTACCTAGTTTCAATTCTTTTGAGTATATAGTTAGGAATGGAATTACTGGGTCATATAACTGTTATTTATATTTAAGTTTTTAAGGAAACACCAAACTGTTTTTCACACCAGCTGAATCCATTTACATGTCCATCAGCAATATGCACGTTTTCCACTTTCTCCGCATCCTTACCCATACTTGTTATTTATTTATTTTTATTATATCCATACTAGAGGGTGTAAGTAGCACCTCATTATAGTTTTGATTTGCATTTCCTTAATGACTAAATATGTTGAGCATCTTTTCATGTGCCTGTTGGTCATCTGGATAGCTTCTTTAAAAAACATGTCTATGCAAGGTCTTTGCTGATTTTTTAACTGAGTTTTTCCTCAGTATTTGTTGTCTTTTTGTTGTTGACCTGTTGGTCATCTGGATATCTTCTTTAAAAAACATGTCTATTCAAGGTCTTTGCTGATTTTTTAACTGAGTTTTTCCTCAGTATTTGTTGTCTTTTTGTTGTTGAGTTGTAGGGATTATTTATATATTCTAAATACTAGACTCTTATCAGATGTATGATTTTAAAATGTTATCTGTCATTGTAGAGGTTGTCTTTTCACTTTCTTCGTAATGTCCTTCGATGCACACAAGTTTTAATTTTGATAAAAATTAAAGTCCAATTAATCTATTCTTTCCCTTTTGTTGCTCATACGTTGGTGTCATAAATTTAGGAAACCATTGTCAAATACAAAATTATGAACATTTATGTATATAATTTCTTCTAAGGGTTTTATGGTTTTAGTTTCTTGGTCATTGATCCACTTTGAGTTAATTTTTTAATATAGTGTGTTTTAACAGTTTTGCCTGTGGATATTCAAGTTGTTCCAGCACCATATGTTGAAATTACTATTCTTTCCCTATTGAACGGTCTTGGAAACCTTGTTCAAAATCAATTGGCCATAGATATATAGATTTATTTCTGGGTTTTCAATTTCTTTCTGCCCTTCTATGTATTTATCCTTACGCCAGTACCACACTGTTTTGATAACTAATCTCTGTAGTAGGTTTTTAGATCAGGAAATGTGCGTCTTCCAACTCTATTCTTCTCAAAGCAATTTTGGCTATTCAAATTCCAAATGAAATTGGTGATCAGTTTCTTTGTTTCTGCACAAAGAGCATTGGAATATTGATAAAAATTACATTTAATCTACAGATCATTTTGGGCAGTATCACCATCTTAACAATATTAAGTCTTCCTGTCTTTGAACAAGGGATGTCTATTTAGGTCTTCATTAATTTCTTTCAGCAATTTATTGTAGTTTTCAGACAGCAAGTCTTTCACATCCTTTGTTAAATGTATTCCTCAGTATTTTATTCTTTTGGAAGCTATTGTTTGGAATTGTTGGAATTGTTTTCTTAATTTGCTCTTCAGCTTGTTTATTGCTGATGTATGAAAACACTGGTTATTGAGTTGTTGGTCTTATATCTTGCAGCTTTGCTGAATTTATTTTTTAGTTCTAGTAATATTTTTGTAGATTCTTTGAGGTTTTTATGTCTCTTATGAATAGAGATAGTTTTAATTGTTCCTTTCCAATTTGGATGTCCTTTTTTATTATTCTTTCATAATTACCAGGGTGGAACTCCAGTACAACAGTGAGGAAATAAGGTGTCCTTGTCTAATTCCTGATTCTAGGGTAAAAGATTTCATTCTTTCACCATTGAGTATCATGTTAGCTGTGAATTTTTCATAAGTGATCTTCATCCTGTTGAGAAAGCTCTCTTCTAAATTGTTTATATGTACTATATATATGTATATATGTGTGTATGTGTGTATGTGTGTGTGTGTGTGTGTGTGTGTATACACCTGTACCTATGCCTATATCTGTGAGGATACTTCTGTGTGTATGTGTGTATGTGTGTGTGTGTGTGTGTGTGTATACACCTGTACCTATGCCTATATCTGTGAGGATACTTCATGAAGTTCATGGAAAAATGGAATGAAAAGATAATATAAATATTTCCATGAACTTTTTGAAGATCCCTAATATATACTATTCTGTATAGAATCTATATGAGGGTACTTCAAGAAGCTTATAGAAAAACAGAATTAAAAGATAATACAAATCTTTCCCTAAACTTTGAAGTACCCTCGTACAGTTTTGTTGGATGTAGAATTCTTGGTTGACAGTTGTTTTTTTTTTTTTTTTTTGCCCCCAGAACTTTGAAAAAATGCCATTTCACTGCTTTCTGGCTTCAATGGTTTCTGATAAGAAATCTGCTGTTAATCTTATTGAGGATCCTTTGCACATGATTAGTTGCTTCTCTTTTGCTACTTTCAAAATTCTGTTTCTGTCTTTAGCTTTTGATAATTTGATTATAATGTATTTCATGTGAGTCTCCTTTATGTTTATCCTCCTGGGTTTCATTGGGATTCTTGAATTTGTAGTTTGTGTATTTTATCAATTTTAAGAAATATTTATTCACTGTTTTCCTAAATATACTCTCTTTCCCTTTTTCTCTTCTTCTGGGATTCCCATTATGCATGCATTGATGTACTGACAGTGTTCCACAGGTATCTCAGACTGTTTATTTTTCTTTATTCTTTTTTCCTTTCTGCTTCTCTGACTGTTCATATTAATTGTTATATCTTCAGCTTTACCGATTCTTTATTCTGCCTGTCCAAATACACTATTAAAACCCTCCAGTTGGTTTTTCATTTCACTTATACTTTACAGTTCCAGAATTTCTGTCTGGTTACTTTTTATAATTTCAGTGTTCTCTATTTATTTATATGTTATTCCCTTGGTTTCTTTTAGATCTTTGTCAATGGTTTTCTGTAGTTCTTTGAATGTATTTAAGACACTTGATTTCAAGTCTTTGTCTAATAAATCCAATATCTGTGCTTCCTCAGTGACAATTTCTGTTCACTTCTTCTATGAATGAGCCATATTCTCTTGTTTCTTTGCATGCTTCATTTTATTTGCTGCTGAAAACTAACTACTTTGAATACCATAATGTGGTCACTCTGGGAATCAGATTTTCTCCACTCAGGTTTGTGTTTGTTGACTGCTGTAGTCTGTAGCTATTTGTTTACTGACCTGTGTAAACTATTTTTGTAAAGTCTATATTCCTTGTTGTGTGAGTTCTCTGAAGTCTATTATCCTTTATCAGCATTCAGCTAGTTTTTGACAGATATTTTCTTGAATGCCTGGAATGAAAAGAGAAAGGGAGGAAGAAAGAGCGAGCGAGAGAGAAACCCGGCTCTCTAAAATTTTTTTCTAGCCTTCTCTTTGTTCTTACATTGAGCCTAGAGATCAACCAGAGGTGAAAGCTTGGCGAGTTCTTAGGTCTTCTCTGCCTATGTGCCCTGTCCTGTGTACATATGTCTTCCTAATTTCCACAGTATACAAGTTGACTTTCAATACCCTAGTTCGCTCTTCCCCACAAAAAACAGTCTTTCTTCTTAGGTTTTTGTGGCTCTATTTTATGCCTCAATCACAATCTTTTGTCCCTAGATACTAGATTTTTTGTTCACTTTGCAAAATTTTTGAGTAATGTCCTTTGCTTTTCTGCCATGAGCTATGTTTATTTTTCTTTATTCTTTTTTCCTTTCTCCTTCTCTAAATGGTCATATTAATTGTTATATCTTCAGCTTTACCGATTCTCTATTCTGCCTGTCCAAATACACTATTAAAACCCTCCAGTTGGTTTTACATTTCACTTATACTTTTCATTTCCAGAATTTCTGTCTGGTTACTTTTTATAATTTCAGTGTTCTCTATTTATTTATATGTTATTCCCTTGGTTTCTTTTAGCTCTTTGTCAATGGTTTTCTTTAGTTCTTTGAGTGTATTTAAGACACTAGATTTAAAGTCTTTGTCTAATAAGTCCAATATCTGTGCTTCCTTAGTGACAATTTCTCTTCATTTCTTCTATGAATAAGCCATATTCTCTTGTTTCTTTGCATGCTTCATTTTATTTGCTGCTGAAAACTAGCTACTTTGAATACCATAATGTGGTAACTCTGGGAATCAGATTTTCTCCACTCAGGTTTGTGTTTGTTGATTGCTATAGTTTGTAGCTATTTGTTTACTGACTTGTGTAAACTATTTTTGTAAAGTCTGTATTCTTTGTTGTGTGAGTTCTCTGAAGTCTGTTATCCTTTATCAGCATTCAGCTAGTTTTTGACAGATATTTTCTTGAATGCCTGGAATGAAAAAAGAAAGGGAGGTTGAGAGGGAGAGAGAGAGAAATCCAGCTGTCTACAACTTTTTCTAGCATTCTCTTTGTTCTTACATTGAGCCTAGAGATCAACCAGAGGTGAAAGCTTGGGGAGTTCTTAGCTCTTTTCTGCCTGTGTGCCCTGTCCTGTGTACATATGTCTTCCTAATTTGCACAGTATACAAGCTGACTTTCAATACCCTAGTTCCCTCTTCCCCACAAAAAACAGTCTTTCCTCTTAGGTTTTCGTGGCTCTATTTTATGCCTCAATCACAATCTTTTGTCCCTAGATACTGGATTTTTTGTTCACTTTGCAAAATTTTTGAGTAATGTCCTTTGCTTTTCTGCCATGAGCTATTTCTGAGTTAGGTGAAACAAGGAAAGTCATCTATGTCAGTCCTTCTAGTTGCCCACAGACAAGATAGAACAGGCAAACACCCTTGTTTGGGAATACGGTCTGCTCATCTGGTTCCTCCAGAACAGGAACGAGGAGCTCACACTGAGAACACAGGCTCCTCTTCAAGAACACCACTGAGCTTGGGAGAGGTGGGGGGAGGGCATTTAAAAATGCTACAAAGATTTTCTTCCATTTTTACTTTGCCTGTCTCTTGATTTAGTGTATGCTTGATTTTTTGCTGTTTCTGTGAAGGGAAGAAGCCATGGAGCTGCCTACTCTGGCATTTCTCAGCCATTCATCTGTTTCTATACTTTTAGTCTGACAAGAAGCAATGTCATTGGCTGAAAAGACATGTAAGATGAACATGTGGAGGTTTGGGTCCAGAGACTAAAGTACAAGATTGAAATCCAGAAGACTAAAAGAGTCAATATAAGGGAAAGCAGTATGATTACCTGAAACTACTAGGACCTTCATTGGCTTATTTTCACACTTTAGACTGAGGCCAGTCAGTATGACAGTGCATTGTTCTTCAGCCACGCATATTATGCACAGTGTAGGCAGAGAGATCAATTTGAACCAGAATTGGGGGTTTCTCTAAAAGGAGTATGATTAAGCAAGAGAGGTAAGGAGTTTGATGTTGAATCCAAGGTGGTGACTTTAATGAATGATGAACCACGGAGTTTAAGTTGAGTAAGGAAGAAAGTGAGTACATGGGAGGTCAGAGAGAGAGAAAAAAATGTTGGAGACCACAACTTTTATGTTTCCATGGGGTTATATGATTGTTGGATTCAGACTTTAAGTCAGAAGAACCTGGAAAGATGGAGGGTAGTTTGTGCGTGTGATATTTGTAACAGATTATGGAGGGGTACAGTTATTCAGAACATCTATTCGTTATTTAAACAGCAGGCCTTAGCCTCCAAACCACCCATATACACTTTTTCAACTTCATTACGTATTATCCTTCTTCTCATCTGTTTATGATGCTTAATCCATGTGGCCATTTTTTTCTTCCTTGAATAATCCTATTTTTCTTTTCTCTTATAGACCTTTGCCCTTACTGTCCCTTCAACGTGCAGCATTCTCTGTTCAAATATTTAAATGGCCAGCTCGAAGGCCTTTTCCACAACAAGTTTTCTCTAACCATCCAATTTAAAATTGTCTTTGCTTACTTTTCCTTCTTACACAGATGTAAACACACACAAATACACACACACACACACACACACACTTTTTTAATGTCATCCTGTTTTACTTTTTCTGAAGCACTTAATAATGATAAAAATGTATCTAGGATATTTGTTTACTTATAATTTTCTGTATTTCTTCTTATATACTTTCCTAAAAGAATGTTAGCCCCTAATTAACGAAAGACGGTCTCTTTGAGTTAGCTATGCACAGTAAATAGAGCAGTAGGAACGAAATGAAAAAAAATTAAAAGGCAACAGTTTGAAAAAAATTTACAAATACTTTGTATTACTTATAGAATTGCTATTTTTCAAATGTGATATAGGTTATATAATTGAACTAATAGCTGGAATATATTTGTACCTTATTCTTTTTCTCAAAGTGAAAGTATTTAAATGTTATGAATCTGGTAGAATTTATAGACTTTTTTTTCTCCAAAAAGAAAACATTTATTATTTTTAATATCACTCTGCTTATTGTCTTTCAGTGCATTTGTTTTAGAAAAAAGTGAGAAAGTGTTTTATAGTCACTATTCACAGGGAGAGATGAGTTTGAAAGTACGTTTTTATTGCTCACTTGAACTTGATGGGTTCTAGCACATAGAATGAAATAGAGTTTACACTGTGTCATTTACTGTGGCATTAAATAGGTAAGGCTCACAGGACTCTCATCTGATGTCTTTGCTTGCCAATGTGAAAAATGATCTTTGGATTATAACTGGCCCCTTAATGATTGTGTCTAGATGAAAATTCAGCCTTTCAAACTAATAAAATCTCATGGTCTATACATTAATGTCTCATCTGAAGCTGACAATGAGAGCCAAGAAGTACCTCCTAGAAAAATTCTTAGTTTTCATTTAAACCTCGTAAATTTGGGGTCATATTGCCCACTACCCGAAGTTATTATAGTTGTATTCTGATACAGACTCTTATTTTGCTAGAATTTAAGTCAAATGACTCTATAATAATCAACTATATTTATTTGATTAATAACCTCTTAAGACATCTCTATTTTATTATTATAGACATTATTTTACATTACTATCATAATTATCAATACCAGTCTGTAACCATAGTCCATAATTTCAGATTAAACATGTAAAAGAAATTTTGTCCAATAAAAATTACAGAAGCATAAAATTTTAGAACTGTAAGAATATTTTGGCAAAGATTTCTAAAATTATATCAAAGGCATGAAGTAACAGATCGCTGTAAAGCAGTTCATTTCTTACCATAAACTTATTTCACAAATTTGTTGAACATAATTTAAATGTTACCCTTACACGGTTGCTTTTATATTAGACCTTTAGTTTATGATTTTTTTTTTTACTACATTTTGACTTATACAAATGAACTATTGCAAGAGGAAGTTCTATATGTAGCTCACGAGACCTCTTTTTTTGAATATGTTTTGTGAGGTTACGTGAAGAATGATAATGATAGGCTCTTAATGAATTTAAGATAAGAAGCTATAAAAGCTGTAAAAGACTGAGGGAAGAAGCCATACCTTATAAATGAATGGGTCAAAACAAGCGCTAGTTCACAGCACATTTAATAAAATAATCAAAACTGAATAAAGTCATAGGCATTGAACAGGTGCTATTAATACAAAGATAAATTAAATTTGCTGTCTTTCAGAACTCAGTCTAGTAAGAGAGAAAGAAACATGAATAGATAATTAAAATGCAATGTTAGACATTTGGTACAACATGACATACTGGCCACATGAATGTATTTACTCTATCTCCTGAGTCCATGCTCATATGATAGCAAAGATATTGTTTTTTAAGGCATAAAAACTTTATTCTGAGGACAATGAGGTGTAAGCATCACAGGATAAAGTACTTTGACACAATTTTTGGAAAGAAAAGAAAAGCGCTGCAGTTCTATTCCAAGGCATTAATTAAATTTAATAGACAGAGCTCACATTATTATTATAGAAATATTTAGTCTCATCTAATTCACATATTTTATATACTCATTGCTGATATTTTTTTTCTTCAGTAGATCTGTCGATGAGTAACAATTATCTTTCCAAATATCTAAGCCTAATTTAGAAAATCTATTTTAAATTTTTCTGGAGATGTTCCTCTCATTGTCTTCTCTCCTCCCCTTCCAATTTGAAACAGTGCTTCCCTAGTATTAATTCAAAAACAAAAATAGTATAAATGTAATTCTGAAAAACCCAGACAATGTAGGGAGCTAAGATAAATATATAACTGCTGTCATTCATATTCTCGAGAAACAAGAGCCTATCACATCTATGAAATAAGAATGGGAAATAATAAGGTATAATAAAGAGCTCTCACAAATTATATATATGAGTGGTCTTCAAAAAGTCCATGGAAAGATTAATATTAACTTTTAATTATTTTTTCCACAAACTTTTTAAAGTATCATCGGCAAAGTAGGAGAAAAAACTATACACAATTTGTTAGACAAAGTTAAAGACATCTTTCAGAAAGTTGAGTAAAACACAACACTATGAAAATGTGATAGAAAAAAGAAAAAGGCAGAATATCAATCCCAAAGGAAAACACTGAGTAGAATTATAAAAATGAGGAACGAAGATAAGAGAAAAAATGAGGAAGGAAAATTTAGCAGAGATATATTCCAAAAAAAAAAAAAAAGAAAAAGAAAGTATTCTAGAAAAGAAGGCTCACCAATTGGTCATTTGATGAAAAATAACATATATAGAGACACAGTAGGATAAAATTTCAAAACATCAAAGATGAAAGAACACACTATAAACTTCCAAAAGGGAAAAGAAACAGATCAGCTACAAACATGAAGTGATGACCGTCAAACATACTAAAAGTAATAATTAATAGAAAGCAAAGATGAAAGGCTATCAAAGGACATGGGCAGTTTTTCTTATCATTTTATGTCCAGACAACCTGGAAAATCAAATAAATGTTATATGAGAACCAAATAAATGTGTTTCAGATAATCTAAACTCTAAATTTTTAACTCCTCCATGTGAGACTAATGTGTCCATCCTATAAAATTAGAAGATAAGAAGTATGGTCTATGGCTAATGGAATAAAAAACAATTTCACCATGTTATTTGAAATCGCTGGGAAAATCAGTGGAGCTGTGAAGAATAATGTAATAAATAGGCTGGCCCCCAAAGTACCATCCAATCAACACTCTGTTTTACTCTCAAAAGTATAGAAGTTTAGGGCTGGCCCGGTGGCGCACTCGGTAGAGTGCGGTGGCGCTCCCGCTGAGGGTTTGGATCCCATATAGAGACCAGTCCGCTCACTGGTTGAGCATGGTGCGGGCGCGACACCGAGGGTTGCGATCCCATTGCCGCTCGCGGTACGGGCGCGACACCGAGGGTTGCAATCCTGTTACTGGTCACGAAAAAAGACAAAAAGGAAAAAAAAAAAGTATAGAAGTTTAGACAATACCTAATGTGATGCTCTAGGTTATAAAATGAGACAAATAGGGGAGTAAATAGCATGGTTTAATATAAATATTATTAGTAATAGAAGAAAAGTAAGTAGCCATGAGAAAACTGAGAACAAAGACTTACAAGCAGAGCATATAAACAGTGTGGGTAATTGTTGGAATGATGTACTTTTCATTTCAAAAAAACCCTCTTTTTATTATTTCACTTTTTATCTGGTGTAATTTTTACTTTGATAAAAATTAAAATGTATTATGGTAACTGTCAAGGATATGGAACAAATGGAACGCCCATACACTGTTGGTAGAAGGATAGAATGAGGCAACCACTTTGAAAAATGCTTGGTTAGTTTCCACGAAAGCTGAATATAAATATNAAAATGTATTATGGTAACTGTCAAGGATATGGAACAAATGGAACGCCCATACACTGTTGGTAGAAGGATAGAATGAGGCAACCACTTTGAAAAATGCTTGGTTAGTTTCCACGAAAGCTGAATATAAATATATCCTACTTCCAGAAATTTCACTCCTAAATATGGAACAGAACAGAAATAATTATGAGACAAGGACAAGAACATTTACAGGAGCATTTTTGTAATAGCCAAAAACTTGGAGCAACCAAAATTCCATCAACTTTAGAATAGAAAATAAATTGGGATTTATTCATTTCATCAAACATCGTACAGCGAGAGACAGGCCAATTAAGTACTACAGGTAGCAGTATGGATGGAAATCAAAAACAGGATGTTCAGTGAAAGAAGCTAGATACAAAAGGTTACATAATTTATGATTCCCTTTCATACTTCAAACACGGAAAACTAATTTATAGTGTTAGATATCAGGATACTGTTACTTTCATGGAAAATGGAATAGTGACTGGAATGGAACAAAAGAAGTGCTTTTGCAGTGTTGATAACATTTTATTTCATTATTCGGATAGGATTTACACAGATATTTGCATGATATGATGACCATGCACTGACAATTTGCATACTTTTCTGTCTGTACATAAAATGTCAATAAAATATTTATCTGAAATAAAGTAATTTCTACATAGAGGGATAAATAAAGTTTTGAGACAGAATAATAACTATCTAATTAGAAGATTGTTTGAGTGAATGAGCAGAAGTGCTCCAGGAGGACAAGAGAGGAAAGAACATGAATCTAAACATAGGGCATTATGTTCAATGACAGATCACTGAGACGAGACTACTGTACTTTTAAGTCCATCAGAGCAGCAGTAACTAAACTCTGATTGTAAAACAGATATCCTGCAAAAAATGTAAGAACATCTTAACCGGGAGTTTTTTCAGAAAATACTTAATTTTATATGTTTTACTTTTTAATTTTTACTTTTTATTTTTTTTTTAGATATAAAGAAAATCTAGAGAACTGAGGGCATCAGACTCTTCTGCAATTCATCATGCCTTGCCTGGAATGTATTTCTGTCAAATCAGTTAGTGCTCTTCACTATTAGCCCTTCAGTAGGTCAGAGGTCTGTGGGGAATAAAGTTGAGAGAGCCTTGGCTCCATTTTTCACTGGCTTAATGAGGTGAGTGATAAACTCTGAAAAGGAGACCCGTTGACTGATTTCTGGGCAAGCAGCCATTAAGCACTCCTCATTAGAGTGTCTCACTCAATCTTTCCTAAAGTGGGGTGATCTGAATTTTCAGACTGACCACTTGTGAGCAGTCTAGTCATGGGTTTCCCACAACTCATGTGTCTCTCTATTTCCTCTATTCCTGGTGGATTACTACAATTACAATGTATATATGTTTACATTTAGACTGTTTTCTCCCAGAAAAGTTCACTGTGCAATAGTTATTTCAGCAAAATAATCACTCAAGAACATCCTCTTCACAGATTACTTGTGAATTTTAGTATGTTAGAAAAGAAATCCTGTGATGAATCACGTAAATTAAGAAATTGGGAAGGTACAATTCTGACCTTTCCTTAAGCAATTAGTAGTGATTTAGCTTATTTATCTCCTACATGGTGCTGTGGTCATATTCAACTGACAAGTGAGATCTGATGGAACATAAAGGATTACAAACCAGCATTTCCTAAGAAGCTGATGGGTTACCTCAACTTTCTAACACTTAAAGCCATATGGCCAATGCCTCTCACTTGTGGTTAAATCTGGTGACCATATAAACCCTTTCAAATTCATGTTCTAACAAGTAGTAAAATTATTTTTTGTGTGATTTCTCATTTTATGATAGAATAGTCCCTTTTCCCCACTTCTTCCCTCCCCCAAATACCTAACACTTGTGGAGGGAAGAAAAGAGGTGAAAAAGCTTTTACACAAGGTGTGGATGCTTGCGTTTTACTGGAGATGTTCCTACATACCTTTCCTGTCACTGAGAGAATGGAATAGGTTTTTTGTTTGTTTGTTTTGTTTTGTTTTGTTTGTTTTAAATACCATCTCTTTCACCTAATATGAGTAATGCAGTTTCAGTTTGGTTGAAACCAGTTCTTTCCCAAGACTCACTAGCCCTATGGTAACTTCTGCTAGAAGTTTTAATGAGGTTTGACCTTATCTTTTATCTTCTGTACTAAACTATTTTGCAGTGCTGCCAGAGGCAGTTTAATAACAGGTGAGTTTCACCCCTAGGCTGACTGTGTTTCAGCAGAGGTTGAAGTGATCTCTGTATGTCAGATTGTTAAAAGCTATGTGATCT
>NW_007736022.1:28025-29014 GCF_000696425.1 Galeopterus variegatus
TGTGTTTCAGCAGAGGTTGAAGTGATCTCTGTATGTCAGATTGTTAAAAGCTATGTGATCTTTCAAAATTAAAGTCAGTACATCAAGGCAATATAGTTCTCCTTTTTCTTTTTATGGACCTTTTTATATCTTTGTTTTGGAGATCTCTGAAATGCCAAAAATGGCTTCTTTTTTCTCCTACTCATGTATAGTTATCAAATATGCAAATACAAAAATTATCAAAATGAAATATTCTTGTCTTAAGCTTTGCAACCCTTCCAAGAAACTTCCTAGTTTAGTGTCTCCATATGGACCTATGAGGAATTATTAAACTGTGATTTCAATACTTTAAAATATATTCACAGTTAGGAATGTTCTTGAGGTCTTATTTTAATTTGTTTCTGTAACATCCACCGCAACTGAAAGTATTTTTATAATATGTTAGCAGATATATAAATTTTATCTGAATTCTTTTCCTAAATCTGAAGCATTTGAGATGTCCTACGACCTCAAAAACCTACTTAACAATACTGGCCCTTCCAAAAAGTTTATACTTTTTCTTTAGCACTTTATGTTTAACATTATAATACCATTTTGCTCATTTATTTGATATTTATTAAATACAAGCTATATGTCTACTATGTAATCAGTTAAAGGATTAAAAAAGTAAGATATAAAATTCCCTTGAAATGATAACACTTTCTCTTTATTGAATTGTTTTTCTAATTGCACATTCCTAGAATGTATAAGAGATCAATACACAGTTGTATTATGGATGTGATAAGGACCCTGATCCCAAAAGCCAGTCTATGAATATCTGTTGATTGATCATCTGACTTTCTAGATTATGATCCTGTACTTTAGCACAGCTTAAAACCCTTTCACACTATTAAAAGTCACATTTGGCTTCCAGACTGTGTTGTTCTTCTCCATGTCATAGTTTAGTTCTTCATCATCTTATATCTGAATTATTGCAGTAGTCCCCTAAAATATCTTCCTAAACCTGTACT
>NW_007736022.1:30265-33107 GCF_000696425.1 Galeopterus variegatus
AGCTACAAACCTTTGCAGCACCTTCCCTCAAGTGACAGATCCTCTTCCCCACCTGCTGAGCCTTATCTTTTCTGGCATAGTAATTTCCTTTGACCAATAGATGATCATATGCCAGTTCTGAACCTAGGAGTCAAGAGACCTTGCAATGTCCATCCTTGCTGTTCTTGGAAGTCTGCTAGCCCCATGCAAATGAGTCAGGCTAGCATGCTCATTAATTGGCTCCATGGCCCCGTCATTCCAGCCAACTGACTACAGAAGAAGAGCTACTTGATGGAATAGAAGTTAATACAGATATAAATAAGCTCCTCAAAGACTAGCAGAAGAACCCACAAAACTAACCACAGATCTAATTGCTGACTCAGAATCTAGACTAACAGAAACAAATAAATAATAAAATGGTTGTTTTGACACTAAGATTTGGGGTACTTTGTTGCACAGCAATTATTAAGTAGAAATTGTTATACTTCTTAAAATGATTCAGATTTGCCATCATATACAGTGATAAAAGTCTAAGCTCTTTAACATAAAGTGAAGACTCCTTACTGTTTGCCTCTGATTTTTTTTCTTTAATTCCACTGTCCAAATATTGCTTGGGGCTTACTTTATTCCCCAGTAATATCGGATTGCTTGTAATACAGAATTATATATATACTCGAGGCTGTTTCCTTTAACTAACTTTCCTTCCAACATTATTTACGTAG
This sequence comes from Galeopterus variegatus, assembly GCF_000696425.1. NCBI lineage: Eukaryota > Metazoa > Chordata > Mammalia > Dermoptera > Cynocephalidae > Galeopterus > Galeopterus variegatus. The sequence goes on from NW_007736022.1 coordinate 30,967, forward strand.
CTGAGTCTTACACATTTTTAAGACTCATTGTTATTTTATCAAGAATGCCTTCCTTGAAACAAAAAGTTAGATTACATGCGCATTATCAGTTCTCGCATATCATCCTTAATTTATTTCCATGTGAGCACCGACTGTATTATATTGTAATTATTTTTCATGAGTTGGAATCTACGATTAGGCTGTAGCCCTTTAGGGGTAGGGGCCATATTTATTCATCTTTGTGCTTGGCTTAAAGTGAATTATGATAACTATTTGTTAAGTAAAACCGTTGTGGAATTTGATAATCTATAATCTAAGGTATGCAGATTTAGGGGAACTAGAGAAAAACATTTACACTTTACATTGCACTGAGTCACTACTACAGTCTAGGAAATGTTAAAGGAAATTTGCATGATACTTTNGAACTAGAGAGAAACATTTACACTTTACATTGCACTGAGTCACTACTACAGTCTAGGAAATGTTAAAGGAAATTTGCATGATACTTTAAGAGATACACTACAAGTCCAGCTACATAAATATACAATAAATTTGTGAGAAAATGTAGCATACAACTGGTGGAAGAGAATGAAGGCAGTGAGGAAGGATAGGAAAAGGAGAAGGAATGAGGAATAGAACAAAATGAGGAAGTGGGAAAATGTAAACTCTAAAAATATTTGTTGAGTGTACATAAATGCCAACAATTATGTCCCCGGAATAAACTCCACTTTCCCCAACTCATTCCTTACTACAATTAGTTTGTATCCTGAGAGTTAGTAAGGCTACCTTGGACATGACAAGAAAATGATCTACGTTTTATTTTATTCTATTACTTGAGTGAAAAAATAAAACCGTCATTGGAATTACTGATTTTGTATTTCAATTATTTGGTAACACTGATATAAAACTGGTATGGTTTAATGGTTTATGAATTTCTTCAAGTGCTAATGGAGCCAATATATTAACAACTAATGCTTCACTTTTTATACATGCCCAGGAAGACTTGTGACTGAAAATTGGTGAAATGGTGAAAGAATAGCCATTTGATCTAAATGAAAAATTGTAGTTCACAGAGTGATATGTAAATTCACATGCTGATGTTCTACCCATTAACCACCATATTTGGGCACAGTCTCTTAAAATAATTATTAACATTTGAAGTGGATGCTCATGCATCTTCAGCAGTTTTGTGTCAATTGCTCTTTACATGGTGGGAGATATGAGCATGGCTCATATAGTAATGGCTCTTATAGTAAATATTGACATATATTTTGATATGGTTCTGATTTATTACAGTCTTATAGGAAATGTAAATTTATTACTTTGACACTTTGTTAGATTGTTGTTTACTGAAAGGGTTTATTGAAATAAAAAATAGTGTTATCAATGCATGTAGTGCTCTGGCTAAGGTTAATGTCTGCAATCTTGCCGACATCGCCAATCTTAGAGCTACTTTACCCTGCCTGTAATCCTGCCAACTGGGCCAATTGCCGAGCTAGGGCTGGGTCTGGTTCTCACAGACCCCTCAAGCCCATTCACAGGCTGGGTCCCAGACCCCTCACATGCCAGGCTGGGTCACCAGACTCCTTCACACAGGTCTATGAGCAAGGTAACTGGCCAAATGATCCTTGGAAGCCATAGGTTGGAAAGCATGGCTGTGCCAGGCAGATGCCCAAGGCAGATGCCTGCCCACCTGCTTCACTAAAACTCCTTTCTCTCTCTCTCTCTCTCTCTCTCTCTCTCAAGAACACAAGAATAGCAAAAAAACTAAAAAGATACACTGGTGTGCATGAACACTAGTTACACACATGCACATACACACACACACACACACACACACAAAATTTGCTTACAAAGGATGTGCTAAAACCACACCCTCCTGGACCCGATACACATTCCATCCCAGTCCCAAAAGTCTTTAGCTTGTTGCAGCACCAACTCAAAAGTCCAATGTCCAAAGTCTCCTTTGAGACCAAAGGCAAAAGTCCCTCCAGCTGTGAACCTGTAAATAGTCAAAAACAAGTTTATCTACTTCCAAGATACAGTGGGACAGACATTGGGTACACATTCCCATTCCAGAAGGGACGAATAGAAAGGAAAAACAGTCCCCAAACAAATCCAAAACCCAAACAGGGCAAACGTGAAGCACACTGGGGCACCTG
>NW_007736022.1:33989-40585 GCF_000696425.1 Galeopterus variegatus
TACACATTCCATCCCAGTCCCAAAAGTCTTTAGCTTGTTGCAGCACCAACTCAAAAGTCCAATGTCCAAAGTCTCCTTTGAGACCAAAGGCAAAAGTCCCTCCAGCTGTGAACCTGTAAATAGTCAAAAACAAGTTTATCTACTTCCAAGATACAATGGGACAGACATTGGGTACACATTCCCATTCCAGAAGGGACGAATAGAAAGGAAAAACAGTCCCCAAACAAATCCAAAACCCAAACAGGGCAAACGTTAAGCACACTGGGGCACCTGGACCCCTAAAGCGCTGGGCAGTCATGCTCCTACAGCTCTGCCCAGTGCAGCCCATTGAGTTGCCCTGGTGCCTGCAGCTTTTCCAAGCTATCGTTGCATGTTGCCAGCAGCCCCACAGTTCTGGGATCCTGGCAGCAATCCCACCATCTTGGCTCCACTGGGCATTTCCTCAGTGGGGGTTGTCCGTGGGGGCTCCATCCACACTTTTCTGCTCCACCTTGCTCCATAGATGACCTCTGCAGTGGCTCCACCCCTGCAGCAGGTCTCTGGCTTTTTCATACATCTTCCAAAATCTAGGTGGAGGCTGCCACGCCTCCACTGCTTTCACATATTGCTGGCCTGCAAAGTTAACACAACTTTGAATGCCACCAAGGTTTTTGGCCTTTTTTTCCTTTGGAGGTGCTGAGGCAGGATTGTTCCAACCAGGCTGCTGGGATGCAGGGAGCAGTTTGCTGAGTGCAATGACACATCAGGTCTGCCCTCCAGAACAAACTCTGTTCTCCTAGGATGGGAGGGGCACTCTCCCAAACTTCTCAAATGCCCTCAGGGCCTGTGATGGGTGGGGCACCCATCCAGACTTCTCAAATGAATTTAGGCCTTCTTTCCCCATTAACCTTGCCTTAGCCAGACAATGCAAAGTTTAAATAGTTGTATATTTACACAATATGTTAAATAGCAAAAGCACATGTAGATGAATAGTCAGGCCGTTCTTTATATGTTCTATGGCAGGACTGCTTAGCTTCTCTTTCCGCTGTGTGTTTCACATGCACATACACTGTTACATCCAGCAACCCTGCTGACTGGTGCCCTAGTGGCTTAAGTGCATTCATGGGTCAAGGCACATTACAGTACAATCAGTTAATATATCAAGAGGCTGGCAGAGCAGCAATACCACACTACAGCCCTGAAGGACTTAGCTCTCCCTTGCTATATGAGTTCCAAGAAACTTCATCAAGAGCCTACATGCCATCCGTGAAGGGTGATTTGGGTTACCTTGTATTTGGAAAGGGTGAAAAAGAACGACAAATTGTTTATTGATGGGTCATTGTTCAGTCAGATGTTAAGGTGAAAATTATATTTCCTACATATTTATCATATACACAGACAGATAAGATCATGGCAAAAGCTGAAAGCACCAATTAAAAATCTTCTAAACCCTTTTCAGCTTATTTTACTACTGCTAGTATCACTACTATTACTACTAGTAACACTACTACTACTAACAGTAAATGATAAAGCTGTAATAAAAGCTAAACTATCAGACATGGTGGGACAAGAGCTTTTGTATGGGGCTACTCCAGGCATATTTTTATGTATGTTCATGATACAGGTGGGTTAAAACATTTTTAATAATCAATTTCTAACAACAATATTGGTAAAATACAGGAATTATTTCATGTATAAAATGCTCTAACTTATTTTTTAATCTATTTTTATATACTGTATCATAAATTCTGAAAATTTTAAATTCCCTAGATAAGAAAATTCAGATAAACACATTGGCACTAATTACTTTATTAATAAATATTCATTCACCCCCTGGGACTGAGATATGGACAAGACACCAAATTGGTTGAAGGACTGTGGCATTAGAGCTAAGGCCAGTGTCTGGAATCCTGTTCACAGCACCAATTGTCGAGCTCTTAATCCTGTCTGTGATGCCAATTATAAAGCTAGGTGACCACGCTAGTTGTCAGGCTCTTTTACCTGCCAGTAATCCTGCACCGACTGGGCCAATCATTGAGCTAAGCCTGGGTCTGGAGCCCACAGACTCCTCAAGCCCATTCACAGACTGGGTCCCCAGACCCCTCACATGCCAGGCTGGGTCACCAGACTTCTTCACACAGGTCTATGAGCTAGGTAACCGGCCAAAAGGTCCTTGGAGCCATAGGTTGGAATGCATGGCTGCGCCAGGCACACGCTCAAGGCAGACGCCTGCCCACCTGCATCACTAAAAACTATCTCTACCCTCTCTCTCTGTCCCTCTTTCTCTTTCTCCTCTCTCTCTCTCTACTCTCTCTCTCTTTCTCTCTCTCAAGAAGAACACAAGAACAGCGACAAAACAAAAAGATACATTGGCCTTCATGCGCACTAACTCCTCACACACACACACACACAATTTGCTTACAGAGGATGCTGGACCACACCCAGCTGGACCCGAGGCAAGGGCCCTGACCAAACTATTCTATTTTCTCAACAAGGACAAATATTAATACTAATCTCATAAATATACGGTATTATAAATTGCAATTCTATAAAATATAATACAAGTTTACCATTAGAATAATATTTTCTCCATAATTCACATATTATTTGCAGTGGATTGAATTATATCTCCCCTCCCCCCTGCAAAACTCATTGAAGCTTGAATTGTGTTCCCCAAGTTTTATGTATTAGAAACTTAGCCCCCACTGTGACTGTTAAGAGGGTGGGAAATCCTATTATGATAATTGAAAGGTGGAGCCTTGAAGAGGTGATCAGATTGTAGGGCCATCTTGCAGTGAACGGACTGATAATGGCAGTCAGGACTGTAGTTCTGTAGACAGTGAATGAGGTTAGTCCCTCTCTGCTTCCACCATCTTGCAGTGGGAGACCCCTGAGTCTCTGTCACCACCACCAGATGGACTTTGGACTTCCCAGCCTCAGAAACAGTAAGCAATAAATTTTGTTTCTTTCTAAATTACCCAGTTCCAGGTATTTTGTTATAAGCAACAGAAACCAGACTAATACATTATTTTTTACTCAGCTGCTACAGTAAGTTACAAAATCTTATGTTTTTCAAGGAATGAAAACATGATAATTATTTTTCCTAAGGAATAGAATGTTAAACTGCCTTTAAACAATGTAAGTTTTCTGAATGGCTATATTATTTATAATCCTTGACGGTGTTATAATCTCTTCTATTGAAGTAAATGCTGTTATTGAATGTTTTGCATCTCAATGTTCCTGTTTATTTTAGCTTATATAAGCCAGTTGTCTCTGCAAGCAGTTTCTTCACATGGGCATCTCATTTTGTTTCTGGCCAGTCAATGAGTATACACTACTGTTTATTTCATTGAATCCTGTTTTCTGCATCTCTAAAATTAAAACAAAAATGAATAGAAGTACTTTTTAATCCTGCTTTTATGCAGATTAGGAAAATTATTCCTGCAATTTAATACCTGAAATGCACATATAGTGGCAATCAAAATATGTGTATTAGCTAAGTTATAACTGAGAATATGAACTTTTTACATATATCAATTAATATTTAAATTGAGGTATATAATCTTTGTCATTTTGAAATAAAATATTACTAATTAGAACAATGACTTCAAGTAAATTTTAATTTGTTCTTTCAAGGATAATCCTTTAATGTAATTTTTAGCAAAGAGTTTCAAGTCTGTGAGGTGTACAGTATGTTACAGTAGGACATTTAGTGTATTAATCTGCTACATATAGAGATGATGTGCTTTGAAACGCAAATTTTTCAGTGTTTTTATAATGCATAAACACCTAAATAAATATGTATGAATCTATCCTTTGAAGAGAGTCTGAGCATGCATGAACAATCTTTGTCAGTCAAGGTCCCTATATCTGTTCCATCTGTTCTCTCTCTTGTTGCAGAGAAAATGTCATGGGTTGTTTTCTTCAAAATGAAAAGGAACAATGATAAAAATAACTATCTAATAATCACTGTTTTGAAATATATAGCTGTTTTATCTTAAAAGAAAATATTCGCAACATGCCTGCAAATATTAATACTACCTAAATTGCTTTTAAAATCTGTATATGTGATTTAAGTCATCAGGCCTCTATGGCATAAACTTGTTTATAAATTTATTTATAAGGCAATAGAGGAGGATTCTACAGAAGTTTAATAAATTTTCAAGAAACTTGGAAGGAAAGCTTATTGGTCATAGAACTAAATAAATTCTAGGCAAACCTCAGGGCAAAGGAGAGAAGGGGTTGGGGAAGGGTGTACAACTAATTGGCTGTGTGAATTTAAGTATTTTATGGCTTCAGAACAGGGTCTCCTCGTATCTTCTGTGTAAAAGGAAGTGATACTTGATTTATGTTTAAACTCCCTTCTAGCACAATATTCTCAAGTTCTGTGAAGCAAACATCAATTCTTACTGCATGATCTTTGAAATTTTCTACATTTTAAGTTTAGATTTATTGACTGTCTTTTTTTGTTATCAGGACAAATTCATAATGATAGTGAATGTATCTAAGGGTTAGATTAGATGCCTGTGTCAACCAAACACTGAGGAAATTTTACCTCTTTCCTCCTGGAGTTTGATAAAGATACCACCAAATTCTCATACCATGAAGTCTTCTGTTAAATAAAAAAGTTTTGAATATCCCTGTAAAAAGCCTTCTCATGTTTCATGTTCTTCAGGATGATAACTCTTTAGGTTCCAAACCCAGGACTGTTTGTTTTAGGATTAGCAAAGAGAAGCCTAGTGGCAAAGCCATACTACCCTTTTTCCCAACTTATGATCTCCCCCCATGCTCCACGCCCACTTCCTCCCTCCCAATCTTCCTCTCTGTCTCTCTCCAGTCCTCCCAAGATCTGGGATATTTCATTCCTTGACTGGTCTTAGAGGAAAGTAAATCAGAGACAATATAGCTTGAGTACTTAAACTACTGAGATAAGAGGAAAATTCTAATCTTTGTAATATATGAGTTGGAATACTTTCAAAAATGTAATTCTTCATACACTTCCTTAAAATTTTAATTCTTTTATTAAGACAGTCAGTTTTTAATCTAGCCAATATTCAGGCCTACCCCTTTTTTCAAAACATGTTTATAATTAGTTGCATAACTATTTTTTTAATTATTATTACTTGATGGTTCTATTTCCCTTATAAGAACTTAATACCCATTGAGGCTGGATCTTATTTTAATTGGTTAGTTAACGAATTATTTATTAATGAAGAATAATACAGCTTTCAACAAGTAACATTGCTTTCATACTCCTTGTGGGACCACAGTTTTGTTTTGGTTGTGTGTCTATATATGTATATGTGTATATATATTTGATTGATGGATTATGAGTTAAGGAATGCAAGGCCTTGAAAAATTTGTGCAAATAAGAAATAAAAGTGAGTTATATAGGATATTAGAGAGTAAAATATGACTGTTTGGTGGTTAGTTTTTATTTATTCCACTGAGGTTTATATCAAGATATTTTTTGCAAGTGGTTCTTCTAGAAGTCAATACAAAATTCCCTTGTATAGATTTATGATTTATTTAATGTATTTTAGGTTTTTTTAAAATTTCTCATCCACTATCTAAATTAGGAGTATATGTTGATTAAATTAGTTTCTCAACTCCCTGGCTATTTTTTTTTTCCCCTGAGGAAGAATTACATATAATTATAAAATTCTATNTCTAAATTAGGAGTATATGTTGATTAATTTAGTTTCTCAACTCTCTGGCTATTTTTTTTTTTTCCTCTGAGGAAGAATTACATATAATTATAAAATTCTATGAAAAGGAATCTTTCTTGTGCTGTATAGACACAAGGTGACAAAGGCATTTCATTAATACAGTCTGCTCACCAAACCTTCAAGTTCCATATTTGCAGGTTCCACATTCTCAGATTCAAGCAATTGTGATTTGAAAATATTCAGAGAAAAAAACAATAAAAAATAGCAGTACAATAATATAAAATAATACATATAAAAAACAGTATAACAACGATTTACATAGCATTTATTTTATATTAGATATTATAAGTAATCTAGAGATGATTTAAACTATATGGCAGGATGTGCATGTTATTCAAGTATTCAAACACTACTCCATTTTATGTAAGAAACTTGAGCATCCAGGGATTTTTAGCAATCTTGGGGGGATCTTGGAACCTATTCCCCGTGGATACTAAGGAAGACTGTGCATGCAAATATTCCACAGAATATGATAACTGAGACAGATATTTAATTAATATGTAAACTGTCTTGAACATTTTAGTCTATTATAAATTATTTTTATAGTAATTTACCTTGTCTATACAAATTAAAGAAAATGTTTCTGAAAGATTTTGCTTTTGTATATTTGCTGAGATTCACCATTGAAAAGGGAAAGAAGTTTTGTGTTTATTGTAAATTGCAACATATTATATATTTCTTAACTCTCTAAACTTGTAATATTTTCAAAATGGATGTAATTATGTAAAGGCATTGGGATTTTTTGTGAAAAGATATAATTGGGATTTAGTATCCTCACTTTCTTTCATTCTAATTTATTGATTTTGTACCAGAATGTTAGATAGGAGGTCAAGCATGGTAGATAAGAGAATGGTGTGTGTGTGTGTGTGTGTGTGTGTGTGTGTGTGT
>NW_007736022.1:41324-43276 GCF_000696425.1 Galeopterus variegatus
GTCAAGCATGGTAGATAAGAGAATGGTGTGTGTGTGTGTGTGTGTGTGTGTGTGTGTGTGTTGTGTGTCTGTGTGCATCTATGTCTGTGTGTTTGTGTTTTTATCCTGCATATTAAATGTGTACCTAAGATAAGATAGGTAAGCCATTAAATTTTAAAACATTGACTAAAAATAATGTCTGATAAACAATATTAGTTTTCTTCAGATATAGACATCAGTTTGCATGAATCACAGATATGGTTTTTGAAATATTCTAAAGAGAAAGGCATTTCTTAAAGAAATGGAATTTTATCTCTCCTTTGAAATTATCTCATACTTTCATTTTGTAAAATGCATTTTCTTATTTAAATACTGTAAAACAGATTAAGCTACAATCAATAAGACATTTTCATATTCAATTAATATCATTGCAGTTGTAACATTTAATATAAATCATAACTACCATTTCAGAAATCAAATTTTAATTTAGTTTTATATTGTAATTTTTAGTAAAATTATATATACTAATTAATTTTTCATTTTAAAAAGACAAAAAAATAAAACTTTGAGACTCTAACATTTTCAAAAATGAATTAGCCATGTGAAAATTGTACTGTAGTTGATTGAGCACAGATTTCAAATCCAAACCATACATGTCTAGTTGTATTGTGTCAGCTTCTCTTTACTTCTGTTTGTTCATAGAAGAAAACAGAAAACAATAAGGTTTACCTTATAAAGTTTGTAAAGTTACTGTAAAGTAACAATAACATTTATAAAATTTCACATATAACTACTGATGAAGAAGTAATAAATCAATTAAACTGTCTTCATAAATCACAGTGTAATATTGGCTATAAAAATTAGTGTACTCATCTCAAATTTTGTCACATTACAATTCTAAATGAGCAGGGAAATAAATGGCTAGAAGTTAAAATTGAAAATATGTCCAATATATTTATTATTGTATTTGTTATACTTCAGACTGAGATGCTATGACCTAGAACCCCAAACTTCAGTGCCTCAAACAAAGGAGACATTTATTTCTCGGAAATATCACTCACTCAGCGGTGAGTGATCGAGGGCTGGCAGGCATCCCATGAGGATGTCCAGGGAACATGACCTTCTGTATTGATGTGGACCCCTTGTCTCTGCGGGGTTATCTTCTTCCACGTGGTGGAAGCTGACACCACCTCTACATCTTCCTTCCTTTCTACTGAATGCAGGAAGGAAAGACATTTGAAGGCAAATTAGTTCCTTTTTAAGACTGTAATTTGGAAGCTGAAAGTATTGTTTCTACTTACATCCCAGTGGCTGGAGTTGAGTCACGTTACACCCAGCTGCAAGGAAAGCTTGGATAGATAGCATCTAGCCAGACAAGTGTGTACCAAAGTAATAGACTCTGTTAATAAAACAAACAAGGTGGAACTGGATGCAGAGGACAGTCAGAAATATTAGCAAAAATGATTATTTCTCAGTGATGTTCACTCTAATGGTAAATGTTCCAAGAAGGATCCCAGACCTCTTTGTTCTTAGAATATTTCTGGAGAAAGGACATATGTGGATTAACAAGCAGCTACTACTCATATCTAAGTCATGTATTCATATTAATTCACTCTGCATATTTATTTTTTAAAGGCTGCTGACCAAGCCTTGTGACAAGTTATTGGTATTCATAAACAATTATATATAATCCATGTCTCTGAGAGTGGTGATTTTGCATTATCTAAACTTCTTTTATGGAAAACATGCATGGAAAAAATTATAATACAAAACCATAGTGCTTTAAGGGATGTGGGTAAAAGGAAGAGGGCTGGAGTGGAGAAGCCTTCACAACAGGGTAGATTCTTGGACCAAATCTCAAATCATGGTGTTATTAAGTATTCTTTAGAAGGAAACGTAGAAGAAATATATTTGAGGGCCGGCCCGGTGGCGCACTGCTACAGTGCGCCGCTTGGGGGCGCGGTGGCGCTCCC
>NW_007736022.1:44491-48860 GCF_000696425.1 Galeopterus variegatus
AAAAAAAAAAAAGGAAAGAGGAGAAAGTCAAACTCTCCTCAAAGTTTCCATATAATGAAGATTAAAGTATGTTAAGGTAGCATAAAGTATGTTATAATCGAACCACAGCTATAGCTTTATTCATTAATGTATAATGATTTTTTTTTCCATTCTCTAATAAAACCTGTCCTTACAGGCATGCATGTAACAGATAAGACCAGCACGCTGTCATATGTCAAACGGCAGGGAGTGAGTAGATAGCTTTTCATGTTTTCGTATAGTGGGTCTAAGTAAATTAAGACTTGTATTCTTTATTCTTAATGTCTAAGAGTAGGAGTTACATAAGGAGCATTTGTCAAGTCCTATTAAGCATTATTGAAGTGTAAAGAATAGCATCTGTATCTTTAAGGAAGAGTGTTTTCTTTCATTTTTAAGGACAGCTGAACGTGCTTTGAGTGTCACAGTGCATTATCAGAAGCTCTAAATCTCTGGAATGGGAGAAACTTTGTTTACATTCTCTAGCTAAGTGCTCTGCTCAGCATCTAGATAATTTTCTATAGTGTTCCCAAAAGAAAAGAAAAGGGAAGAGAAGGAGAAAGACAAGAAAGGAGTGAGGGAGGGCAGGAGAAAGGAAAGAAATTGGGGGAGAGGAGATAGATGAAAATCATAATGAAGAAAAATTGTTAAAAATAAGGGTGCTTTCTCTCTACTTGATTTTCTCATAAGGAAGCTATACTTTTGTATGAGCATCTATGTTAACGTGTAATTTTTGAGTAAGCTTAATTCAATAGATTCTGAAAGCTTTCACTTACTAATGTCTGCAAATCTTATTAAAGAGTTTTACTACACTGCTGGATTTTAAATTTAAATCCTTTTATGGAAAGAAATGCAAGAAGTGATAATCTATTTCAATTATTTACTTAGAGTATGTTTGTTAAATAGTGAAATATAGCAAATTTTCTGATCGGAGTTGGTTAAGATGAATTGAAACAAAGCTAAATTGTATCATCATGATCTTTCCATTATGTCTAATTGTCTGCTAAGAAAATACATGGACTTCATTGACTTAAGGCAGGATATTTCAACTAAATTTTCTCTAGACTAAAACTGAAAGCTTCTGAAAGGCAAAGCAGCAGAATGAGTCAAAATGTCTGCATTCGCCACCAGAGTGAAACCTCCAGAATCCCCTCAGTGAGGTTATTCTAGCCATGCATATTCCCATAATATCACACTGGCCTGATTCACTTAGGTCCCTCCTAAGAAAGGCATCCATGTAGAATAGCAGTTTTTGACTGAGGAGCATTAGAGGGAAAAAGTGTGATCACGACATTAGGTTTGCTTTGCTTCACCTTAGAAGCCCCAAAATGGGTTTATCTGCATGGTTGAGGAAAAAAAAAAAAAAAAAAAAAAAAAAAAAAGAGGGCAGCTTTAATTAGCAGGAAAAAAACAACACCTATATTTTGAGTACATAACAAACCCCAAGAGACTAAAGTTTTTGGCTCAGCTCTTCATCTCGTAGATTATAGTTCACAAAGCTTGCCTTTTTTTTTTTTTTTTGCCACTGCTTTTAAAGTTTTCTAAGATGATAGCTTTAACAAAGGATAACTATTAAGGGTGCAGCGTAGGTGCTTTGCCTCATATGAACCATCTTGCTTTGGAATCTCTGTTCTTTTGATGTAATCAAAAGGAATATTTAACTTTAATGGGAATGCTGGATCTATTTTCAGTGCAGAAGTTTTTTTTTTTTTTTTTTCTCTTATAAGGAGAGCAATAATCTGTTGTAAAAAGAACTGAAATTTAAAACATACTGCTCTATTGAAAAGCGACTTTGGTTTATAGCTAAGAAATTTTGGAAAAATTTTTTTTTTTTTTTCTCTTATAAGGAGAGCAATAATCTGTTGTAAAAAGAACTGAAATTTAAAACATACTGCTCTATTGAAAAGCGACTTTGGTTTATAGCTAAGAAATTTTGGAAAAATTTTTTTTTTTTTTTCTCTTATAAGGAGAGCAATAATCTGTTGTAAAAAGAACTGAAATTTAAAACATACTGCTCTATTGAAAAGCGACTTTGGTTTATAGCTAAGAAATTTTGGAAAAATTTTTTTTTTTTTTTCTCTTATAAGGAGAGCAATAATCTGTTGTAAAAAGAACTGAAATTTAAAACATACTGCTCTATTGAAAAGCGACTTTGGTTTATAGCTAAGAAATTTTGGAAAAATTTTTTTTTTGTCTTTTGTCTTTTTCCGTGTCCGGCAACAGATCGCAACCCTCAGTGTCACCCCCGTACGGGACCGGGGACCGGCAACAGGATCGCAACCCTCGGTGTTGCTCCCGCGCCTCGCTCAGCCAGTGAGCGGGAACCGGTCTGTATGTGGGATCCGAACCCTCGGGCGGGAGCGCCGCTGCGCTTCCTAAGCGGCGCACTTATCCAGTGCGCCACCGGGCCGGCCCTGGAAAGTTTTTTTAAAACTAATTTCGTGAATTATTTTAGGCAACTTAGAGGATGCTCACTATAGTGAGGTAATTTATATGGACCTTGCCTTTTCTAATATAAGTATTATCTATGTTTCCAAGATAGAAAAAATTATGTTACTTATCTTAAATATTTATAGAGATTTGATATTATATGTAATACATCAGTGTATAAGTATACTTATATATTACATGATATATTTATATTACTATATATAAAACATATATATATGTGGTAGGTGTGTATAGTATAGTATAGCATATATAGCTAAATCCATATGTTCCTAATCCTGTCCTGATGTTCTTTTTCTAAGTTGAGGATCTTTCCTATCCACTTTCCTTGTACCTCTTGATCATAGCTTTATGGCCTTCTAGGAGCTTTGCCAAATTTTATGTGAACTAGCTGTAAGAACTAAGGCCAGATCTTCTTTGCCTTTATGGCCTCAGAACTCTTCACAATGGTTTGAATTTACTAGATCTTAAATAACAGCTTCTTTCATATATGAATACATAAAGATGAATGGATTAAAACATAGGGTTTGAATAGGTGTGTGTGTGTGTGTGTGGTGAAGGAGATTATCATACCACCTATGCTCAAATATATAGAGATACATGAAAAAGAGAGAAATATATTTAAGTATAAAAAGTTTACATTGTCTTACAAAATGTCTATAACCATAGATTAAAATATTTTAGTAAGTTATTTTTTAGTTATCACATTTGAAAAACCTAATAACGGTTAAAAGAAAGAAAACCTCTTCTTATTAAAGCTGACCCATTTATTTATTCATTTACTTATTTATTTATACTGAAGCATAATTGATTATACATATTTTTGGGGTAAAACATTGGCTACCATCACCTGTGTACAACATGTGATGATCAAACCAATATTATTAACACATTCATTATTACAAATTGTACTTAATCTTCATTCTCCTTTCCTAATTTCTCCTCAATCCCCCTCTTTCTTCCTCCTTCCCACCTCTAGTAACCATAGATTTGTTTTCGCCTTCTGAAAGTTCAACATATTACTGCCTTCCTCCCTTCCTTCTTTCCTTCCTTCCCAGCAGTCATTTATGAGTGAGAACATGCAGTATTTCCCTTTCTGTGTCTGGCTTATTTCACTTAACATAATTTTCTCCAGGCTCATCCTTGTTGCTGCAAATGGCAGAACTTCATTCTTTTTTATGGCTGATTAGTATTCCGTTGTGTGTTTACAACACATTTTCTTATCCAGTCATCCACTGATGGACATTTAGGTTGGTTCCACGTTTTGGCTATTGTAAATAGAGTTGCAATGAACATGGGAGTGCAGGTGTCCCTTTGACAAGATGATTTCCATTGCTTTGTTTATATACCCAGTAGTAGGATTGTTGGATCATGTTGTATGTCTACCTGTAGTTGTTTGAGAAAACTGCTTACTGTTTTCCATAATGGCTGTACTATTTTACAGTCCCACCAACAGGGTAGAAGAGTACCCCTTTCTCCACATCATTGCCAGCATTTGTTTATTCTCAGTCTTTTTAATAATGGCCAGCCTAACTTGGGTGAGATGATATCTCAATGTGGCTTTGCATTTCACTGATGATTAGTGATATTGAGCATTTTTTCATGTACCTGATGGTCATTCGTATGTATTCCTTTGAGAATTGTCTATTTAGCTCTTTTGCCTATTTTTTAATTGGATTTTTTGATTTTTCCACTGTAAAGTTGTTTGAGTTCTTCAATGTTTTGAATATTAATCCCTTGTCAGATGTATAGTTTGCAAATATTTTCTACCATTCCATAGGTTGTCTTTCACTCTGTTGATTGTTTCCTTTGCTGTGCAGAGGTTTTTAGTTTGATATAATCCTATTCATTTCTTTTTTCTTCTGTTGCCTGTGTTTTTATGGTCTTATTCATAAAGTCTTTGCCC